>NC_051180.1:67024080-67058293 GCF_013339695.2 Rhipicephalus sanguineus | reverse complement strand
ACCTTTGCAGTAGGGCACAGGGAGATTTGCACTTGGTTAATAAATGTTTCACATAACATCGCAGTGGTTGCCACACAAATTCTGTCTGTTATGCAATACAGTAGAACCCCGCTGTTACGTTCCTCACTGCTGCGTTTTCCCGGCTGTTACGTCGTTTTCCGCCGGTCCCGGCATAGCTCCCATAGGATACAATGTATTGGGAACCCCGCTGTTACGTCGTAACTGGCGGACCGTTCCCGTATGATACGTCGCGAAGTGCGCTCGGAGCCGACCGAGTGACTACCAAAGAGAGCGGCCATGGTGCATTTTCACGCAGTTTGGCCTCGTTTGACCGTAATATTAGCCGCATGAGAGGCGCAAGCAACAGAATCTTTCAATTGATGCAAACAAAAGCATGGCCTTCGAGATTCAAATTGCAAAGATGGCGTCTATGACGTAACTGCTCGCGAAAGCAAGGCCTTCGAGATTGGCATTTACTATTGACAAAAGCATAGCCTCTGAGATTTGTATTGCACAAACATGGCGTGAATGACGTAACTGCTTGCGAAAGCAAGGCCTTCGAGATTGGCATTCACTTCTGCCATCGCGTTGGCGTAGACTCATCATCATCGTTATTTGTCGGAGAACGGGAGGAGTTCGAGCTGGTTGGAGCTCGCGTGGTCGTGCGTGCGGTTCGCGGTCGGACTCGCCGCGCCGGTCGTGATTGCGTGTGCTTAGTTCTTTCATGCCTACAGCTGTTGGTGTTAAAAAAATCACATACGTTGATTACATTTCTGTGGATGAGGCCGTCCTAAGCTCAGTGTTTCTATCCATCGACTAGATTGCGGCTGAGCGCACCAATTTTCGTGCTACTCGTAAGAATTGAAATAAAATTCTGTACCACTACATACAGTAGAACCCCGCTGATACGTTTTTGAAGGGACCGTAGGAAATAAACGTAAGAGACGGGAAACGTAAGAGCCGAAAAACAGGGAAAACGGCAAAATATTTAGTGGTACAGAATTTTATTTCAATTCTTACGAGCAGCACGAAAATTGGCGCGCTCAGCCGCGATCTAGTCGATGGATAGAAACGCGGAGCTTAGGACGGCCTTATCCACAGAAATGTAATCAACGTATGTGATTTTTTTAACACCAACAGCTGTAGGCATGAAAGAACTAAGCACACGCAATCACGACCGGCACGGCGAGTCCGACCGCGAACCGCACGCACGACCATGCGAGCTCCAACCAGCTCGAACTCCTCCCGTTCTCCGAAAAATAACGATGATGATGAGTCTACGCCAACGCGATGGCAGAAGTGAATGCCAATCTCGAAGGCCTTGCTTTCGCAAGCAATTACGTCATACACGCCATGTTTGTGCAATGCAAATCTCAGAGGCTATGCTTTTGTCAATAGTAAATGCCAATCTCGAAGGCCTTGCTTTCGCGAGCAGTTACGTCATAGACGCCATCTTTGCAATTTGAATCTCGAAGGCCATGCTTTTGTTTGCATCAATTGAAAGATTCTGTTGCTTGCGCCTCTCATGCGGCTAATATTACGGTCAAACGAGGCCAAGCTGCGTGAAAATGCACCATGGCCGCTCTCTTTGGTAGTCACTCGGTCGGCTCCGAGCGCACTTCGCGACGTATCATACGGGAACGGTCCGACAGTTACGACGTAACAGCGGGGTTCCCAATACATTGTATCCTATGGGAGCTATGCCGGGACCGGCGGAAAACGACGTAACAGCCGGGAAAACGCAGCAGTGAGGAACGTAACAGCGGGGTTCTACTGTATTTTGCTGTTTTTCCTGTTTTCGGCTCTTACGTTTCCCGTCTCTTACGTTTATTTCCTACGGTCCCTTCAAAAACGTATCAGCGGGGTTCTACTGTATCACTGTTACTAAAACCTCACTGATACAAAGCTCGCCGAGTAACGTGAATTATTACACACAAAATTCATATCATCAAAACAAGGTAGAGTCACAAAAAGAAGTGAGTTTACTTGTGACCCAAAGAATTTCAATGTGTTTGCTAACTGCACGTACCACTCCAGCCTGTATGTGGTGATGTTTCTGAAACTTGCGTATTCGAGACCTCCAGAACTAGACGTATATGTGTGAGGAACGGCAGCTAGCTCTCTCGGCCGCCGTTTGAGCATGCCACAAACATGGCGGGAGTTCTTGGGTATGAAGAGGAATTCTACCCCGGCCCAGCATGCGCATCAACCCCATTGTCTCCATGTGATGGACGGCCGATTTATCGCAGACCAGCTCACTGGCGAAAAAATTAATGGGACATATACATAATGGTGGAAAGTGTGTCTTGGATGAAGGCATGGGTCTTGTGATGCGTGTGCACTTGAAGGAAGTCCCGAGCCCTTGTGAAATTGTCGATTTGCCATTGGAATTTAGGGTCACTGGTGAGCAAGCACCCTTTCCTATCCGGTTGTGCTTGTAAACACTTCGTTGTAGCAGGAATATCTCAAGGAAAATTGTTCGCTTGGAGGAGGCATTTTTCGTATTATTTTCTATTTCCAGCTGATGGGGAATGTCAAATATTTTGTGATGGTAGAAGTTTCGTTGCAGTGGGTTTCAGCAACATAAGCAGTTTGGCGGCCTTGGGAGTTGAACTAAGCACGCAGTGCTTCGCTGTTCGTTCATTGTCACTTAGTAAGACGAGGAAGCTTAAGGGGGCAAAAAATCGATTTTTTGAAAATCACATTTTCAGTTTCTGTAGCCTTTTTTCTATCTGATTCCAAAATATCTTCACCGAAAACCACCTAGAAGTGCTTTAAAAAATTAGTTGCGCGGGCTGAGGTGTCGGAAATTATTGTGGAGATCGCAAAAAAACAGTGCTTTTCAAAAAATTCTTGCTCCGCAACGGTACAACCGGGCGCCGCCATTTTGAGCTCGCCGTAAAGAGCATTTCTTCGTTTTCAAATTCCCCGCCTCAGCTGGCTCCTCGCTTTAAAAACAAGCGCACAAAAAGCACATCTCTGAAGGTCGTTTCGAGGCCTCCGATTGGCCGCGTCCGCCATGTTGCTCCAGCACGCCTCGTCATTGGTCCGATGCTCGCTCCGAGAGGACAGCCGTCTGCTGCTTACGCGTCGCGATGTTACCTGATGTTACGACTGTCGAAAATCGCGCTACTTAGTGACGCGTTCACTCGTTCTGTATGCACGGGTCGACGATAATTTAGAATATGATTACCCTGGAGTTTGACAGCTGCAAGCGGAAGCGCCGTCATCAGTGTACGAGAGACGGTAGCGTGCCGCGCTCGTCGCGAACATCGCAGATGCGCGTCTCGGGTAGTTCAGCTTGTCAGCACTTCGTCCTCCGTGACGAAGAACTTCGCGGGACTACTCTTTGTACTCGCGATCGAACATGACGTGCTTTGAAACATCGGGCACCGCGGCCACGCACACCGCGACCGAGCTTACTGCTCGGAGTCGTGGCTAGGCCTAACTCCGCTTACGGCGCTGGTTTACGAGACGAATCCGAACTTTGCGGGCACGGACATCGCACTAGCGGACAAGCCGCACTGTGCTTCGTCGCAAGCAACAAATCGCATCGTCCGCTGGCTACTCGAAAGTGCGGATGGGCACTTTACGCATCGGCAGCGGACTCCCGGTCAAGCTCGTCGCGCATTGACCGCTCCGAGCAGCGGCTAGCAATTTCGCGCGTCGGCGCCGCAAAATGAGAGACCAAGTACGTTATGCGCCGATTTTTCGTCGCCGCGGCTGAGCACTGCGTATTGTCGCCGAATGCCGCCAGCCAGCATATCGTGCGCCGACTTCCCGGACCCCGCGGCCGAGTACATCGGCTTGAAAGAAAGCGCTGGTGACGCAATTTAGGCACGCTTGGATTCGTGCTTGGTATCGCCGCTAGCTCTGAAGAATCTTCTAAAATAACGAATGCCTCGCAAATTACCGTTTCCGCGACCGAGTGGATGATGAAACGCATCGCAGGCGAGGTTTGCAAATGAGCGTGGCGTGTGTGAAGCAGGGAGTTGAATTTATATCTGACCAACTCGCGTTATTGAATAAACTGCTCAGATATTTGATCCCAGAAATTTTGCAATAACTGTGTCAATTTTCATCAAAACCTACGAAGGAATAAGAAAGTTGGCACTGAATGCCACGTCCCCCACCTTAACTTTATTTATAAGGCCACTGGAAAGAATGATTTCCGGTACGCATTCATTGTTTGTGATGGAGACAGTGATACTTTCCTCACTCTTTCTGAAGAAAGAACGTACAGATTTATTCCACTGGCTAAAGAAGACTGTATAAATCATGTCAAAGAGAGGATGGGTACAGCTCTCCAACACATGTGTCAAGAAGCAAGAAGGATCGACTAGGAGGATGGGGCAGCCGGACTCAAGACCTGATTAAAAGACTGACTGGTTGTTATGGCATGGCTATCCGTGACAACATTGGCCTGACGCAGGACTTGACCAAAAGGCTCACCAGCTATTATGGCCTAGCACTGCGAAGCACCACGGACATCAAAGACATGAAGAAAGCAGTGATGGCCACCTTTCATAATGTTTCATCGACAGATGCAGAACCTTATCACGAGCTCTGTCCTTCCGGTGCCCGCAGCTGGTGCAGGCACCGTGCAGCAGAGGCAGAGGGGAAGCCACAACCTCCACACACGTATAACCTGCCCAACAAAGTTGTTGAAGCATTGCGGCCAGTGTACCAACGCCTGTCTGACCCTCAACTGCAGGCTCGTTGCAGTGGCAACAAGACACAAAATGCCGCTGAAAGCCTTCACTCGGTGATTTGGTCACTAATTTCTAAGCAGCAGCATGCCTCCCACTTCATTGTGGAAGTAGCAGTCCATGAGGCAGTTGCGAGGTACAATGCAGGCAACTTTCAAGCTTACACCAAGATTTGTGCTGCAATGGGTGTGCAACCTGGGGCCCTTACCCTCCACAGGGCTGCTAAAAAGACGCTCAGCGAGGAAGGAAGTCATTGCACATGCGTAAAGTGAAGGGGCAGAGACGCAAAAGGTTGCCTCTACACAAGGACACCAAGGACTACAGTGCTGGTGCGTTCTAACAAATGCAAACAACTTCGAAAACTTTGATAGGCTTTTTCTCACAAGTGTGTTTTGGACATTGTGCATTGCTCGTGGAAAGAGTAGCACGGGAATGACTGGACCGATTTTGATTCTGTTTCTTTTTCCTGAATCCCTGAACACTGCTTGTGGGTATGACATTCTTCAATTTCTTGTTGATGGCCCAGTTTTTTTTCTAGATGATGATTTGTCCATGACACTGTTTCTGACAATGTGTGTCAGCAGCCATGATGATCTCTAAAAAAAAAATAGAATTTACTAAACAATTCTGAGAGTGTCATACCTTGTAGTCTTCTTTTGAGTAAAGATCAACACCATTTGCAGCTTCCTGGCATGTTTTGTTACAGCGCTAGGCTTTCCACGAGCAGACCATATAATTGGACCATGTAGCATGATGTAACTTGAGAACTACTCAAGGTATCATGATGAAACTGCATATTTCCCTATACGAGACACTTATTAGTATGCATGCCAAATTTCATTGCTCTAGGTCAACAAACAAAAAAGTTTTTTTTCAATGCCACCTCCCCCCTTAAAGGAGAGGTGACAGAAAATTTGTGAACCTCTGTTTTTTTTTTCTTAATCAGTGGCTACTGACTCGTTAATAGCAGCATCAAAAGTGATTTGACCCAGCACAAGACAGATGTTTAATTATATGGTCATATGTTACAACCATGGACAGTTTCGATTTCAAAGACCACTCGGGAGTCCCGTGACGTAGTCGGCCTATTCGTTAAGGAGTACTGACACGATTTTGAGGCACCCGAAAAGGGTCATTTTTAATTTCCATAATACAGTAGAACCCCGCTGTTACGTTCCTCACTGCTGCGTTTTCCCGGCTGTTACGTCGTTTTCCGCCGGTCCCGGCATAGCTCCCATAGGATACAATGTATTGGGAACCCCGCTGTTACGTCGTAACTGTCGGACCGTTCCCGTATGATACGTCGCGAAGTGCGCTCGGAGCCGACCGAGTGACTACCAAAGAGAGCGGCCATGGTGCATTTTCACGCAGTTTGGCCTCGTTTGACTGTAATATTAGCCGCATGAGAGGCGCAAGCAACAGAATCTTTCAATTGATGCAAACAAAAGCATGGCCTTCGAGATTCAAATTGCAAAGATGGCGTCTATGACGTAACTGCTCGCGAAAGCAAGGCCTTCAAGATTGGCATTTACTATTGACAAAAGCATAGCCTCTGAGATTTGTATTGCACAAACATGGCGTGTATGACGTAATTGCTTGCGAAAGCAAGGCCTTCGAGTTTGGCATTCACTTCTGCCATCGCGTTGGCGTAGACTCATCATCATCGTTATTTGTCGGAGAACGGGAGGAGTTCGAGCTGGTTGGAGCTCGCGTGGTCGTGCGTGCGGTTCGCGGTCGGACTCGCCGCGCCGATCGCGCTTGCGTGTGCTTAGTTCTTTCATGCCTACAGCTGTTGGTGTTTAAAAAATCACATACGTTGATTACATTTCTGTGGATGAGGCCGTCCTAAGCTCCGCGTTTCTATCCATCGACTAGATCGCGGCTGAGCGCGCCAATTTTCGTGCTGCTCGTAAGAATTGAAATAAAATTCTGTACCACTAAATATTTTGCCGTTTTTCCTGTTTTTCGGCTCTTACGTTTCCCGTCTCTTACGTTTATTTCCTACAGTCCCTTCAAAAACGTATCAGCGGGGTTCTACTGTATGCACTATGAACTTTCTCCACGCACCAGAGCCAGGCAGCACATATAAAAAATTATACTTTGATTTTAAAGTTTTCGTCACCAAGCATCTGCAAGCCAGCCCCACCGCAATGGACATTATCACAATGAGTCAACGCAGTTCACTGGGTTTGGGAAGTCTGCGTCCTGCATGCAGCCTAAATCACGGAAATCGCTGTCAGTGTCGGTGTTTCACTCATCGTTGTTTGTGTGAACCACGTGTGACTGACAGCAAGTGACAGAGCTGGTGTTAGTGTTTCGCGAGTTGCAGTCTTCCCGTGACGTCAGACTTGTGTTGACACATCACTGCAAAGCCACCTCCTTGATGCCAAAACCGAAAGTGCTTTTTTAAGGTAGTGGTATTAAAAATATATTAAATGCATTCCCAAGCATTACGACCGGTTTTAGGGTTCTCGACACTCGTGTATTTATTTAGAGCAACAAGCTGAAAATATTTAAATTTTGTGCCAGTACTCCTTTAACAAATACTATCAGGTAACCACGAACGCATGTGACGTCACTGGCCAGCTCCTGCCATGTTGTCAGCGCTGCTGTTTCGTCTGTTGTGTTGAGTGCTACGAGTGCTTGTTTCCTCAATTGTCAAACTTTGATGCTTATCTAGTGCGGCAGTTGACGAAGGAGCTCGGAGGTGTGTAAAAATCAGTCAGAAAAACTTGATTCACTTCAAGAATCAGCTTCGAGAATCAGGTGGCTGCGATTTTCTTCTTCTTGTCGTCATCTAACTGAGGCAACAATGCATTAGGCGTGCTGATACATTTTCGCTCCGATCATTTGTAAAGTAGCAGGTTGAGAAGTGATGAAGGAAGCAGTGAAATCGCAACATTGGTGCTCTGTAACAGTGTGTGTATGTCATTTAAGTGGTGTGATGTACGCTTTACTGACTCTTATTTAGACTGGGCAACGCTGCATTCTAAAGGCATACCAGTTTCACGTACGCACGTCGGAGTGCCGAAGCAGTTATCTTTCTACTGTGCAGTACAATCCCGGCAGTAGAGAGCTTTCGTTTGTCTGTTGACTTCCTAACGTTTGCAGATACCTGGTTACCGGAGCTCTTGATGACTGCCGCAGCAGCTCTGGAGCCGGTAGAGACATCTTGTGGCATGTTGTCCAACCACAATATAATTTTTTTACCGCGATAGCGTTGATGAGTTCGTTTCGCTGAAATTTCGGCATCAGTGTTGGCATCGGCGTCATTGGTTGTGAGCGAAAAATCATCTTGTCACGGACGATTTTTCGCTCACAACCAACAGTGCCGACACCGACGCCAATGGCGGAATTTCTGCGACACGAGCTCTCTAACGCTATCGCGTTAAAAAAACAAACATACTATATGAATGTCATGTAGTAGAAGGAGTCTCCTTAAAGGAGTACTGACATGAATTTTAAAATTTTTCGGGTTGTTGCTCTAAATGAAAGCACGGGTGTCGAGAACCCGTGCTTTATGTAAGCGTCAATAAAAAAAAAAAGAGTATCGTGGTGCTTGGGGATGCATTGCATATATTTTTAATACCGCTTCTTTCAACCAGCAGTTTTGGTTTCAGTTTCGAGAGGGCGGCTTCATAGTCACATGTCAAGTCTGCCCGTGACGTCACGGGCAGACTGCAACCCACGAAATATGCACCTGCTGTCCTTTGCTGTCAGTCGAACGTGGTTCATGATGAGTGAACTGTCGTCCAGTGCCTCCGACAGCAATTTCTGTGATTTAGGCTGCATGCAGAACCCAGATTTCGCAAACCAAGTGAGCTGACTTGAAACGTCATAGGGCTCTCCGTGCGGTGAAGCTGCCTTGCAGATGCTGGGAGATGAAAACGTTAAAATCAAACTTAAATATTTATACACGTTTCCTGGATGCGGTGTGGGGAGACCGTTAACACTACATGCCAAGGAAACCAAAAACATCCGTTTTGCTGCACTTCAAAATCGTGTCAGTACTCCTTTAACACATGTAATATTGCGTGGCGGAAACATAGAATTGCACCAGGCATCAAAACATGTGTATTGCGCAGTGAGTGGGTGTTCTAAAGGCCCACCCATTACAGAGCGCTCAGACAGATTTAATCATCGTCAGCTGCAAAAGCATCAACAAAGTGAACAGCTGTGTAGGTTGTCATGTTGCCTTACGGATGGTTAGAGGGCGCTTCGCTGATTTGCAAAAGTAAGAATTGTGGCATTAACAACTGTACTTGCAATACGCATTCTAGGATAGTTTCAAATGACCAGTATTATGCGCACAGTCGTTCTTTTCCTTACGGCATGACCGAGGCATGCACCGAGAACAGAGGCTAGGCTAGCATTTGAGAAGGGGATGCACATGAAGCCTGATTACGCTATCGCATTCTACGCTTGAGGGCGAAGCTCAAGTGTCCTCCAAGCTTCTGTTTTCTCAGTCGCATTTCTGCTCTTTTCGAAAAAAAACAAAAAAAACAGTGAGAATACTGTGAGCTGATAATTGTCTCACTGCCAATGCTTTACACAGAATCAGTAAGTGGGTAAGTCGCTGAAATGTTATGTTTGTAGGTCTCTGGTTAGGCTCTGCATCATCAGATGTGGCTACCACTGTTGTACATCTCGCACACATCTCCAGCAACCCGGCCAGCACTCGTGACGTACGTTGTTTACAAAAAGCCCTCGCTCGATGACCTCATCGCTTCATGCTTCAATTTCGGTTTCGGCACTTCCACAAACTTCAAAACAAAACTAAAATACTTTTTAGGCTGTATTTGTGGCTGATGTTGTGCAGGTGGCACCTCTGTGTTCCCATAAGTGCGATGTAACAGTCAAATTGTGTTTGAATTTTTGTGTCACCACTCCTTTAAGCATTGGTTGAGCAAAAAAATTAGGTGCGAAGATGAGGTTAAGAAGCTTGTTGGGATAACTTGGCCTCAGCAAGCACAGGACCGGGTTGATTGGTAAAACATGGGAGAGGCCTTTGCGTGTCACATTGAATAAACTCATTGTTTTTAGCTAAGCAGATCTTGAAGTTGTTCATCTCTGCATCTCGGTCATCTTTTTCCACATACTAATTTAATTATGTGGATTTATTTTTGCAGCATGTCTATGACGATAAACGAAGCACCCAAGTGATACGTCATAATCCTGCTTTAGTGGGAAGCAAACAGCGGCTGTACAGGACAACTAGGCTGGCGAGATCCAGGACATAGAAAAGCGTGTGTGCAAGTCACAAGTCCTGACAAACCATCTTCCACTTCACACAGTGTTGCAGATTCCCTTCCCCACGCTTGGCCTTTTGGGAAGGACAAGATGACATAGACAGCTTCTGGTGGTTCAACGTGCCTGACATGCAACCGCCCTCTTTTTCTGTGCATTGAGAGAACTCTCTCGCAAAGTGGTTTATTCTTCTCTCCCCTTTTTGGATGCCACGTCCCAGGCACATTTTCTCTGCGCGTCATAGTGAGTTGTCCCTGCTACAAGAAAGAAACACTTTGTTTTTTTTTTTAGTGAGATCTTGCTCCCTCCCCGTTCTAATGTTCGTGGTTGCACGGGCTGGGAGCTACAGTTGTGTGTGTGCGCGGAGATCGACGTATCTTTACCTTTTTGCCTTCACTGGCACTGCCTCATTGATGATTTGGAAATCACTGTGTTATGAATGACAGCACATGCATGATAGATTTATATATTCTTTTCGTGCCACTTTGAGTTGTAACTGCTACGTGCAGTTTGTTGCAGAGCATCTTAATGCAAAAGGCCTTTCAGGTGGCTGATCAGATATTCTTGTCTTCTGAGATGTTCTGGATTATAAGAAAAGGCTGCAGCTTCATTAGGCTTCATTAAGGCGGCATGTGATGCAGTCAGCACAGTACCTGGTTGCACATTGCATCTAAGTTCCCCATCTGCAGCATATGAAAAGTTTAGTTCAGGGTGCCTTTGCGTTTGTCCTGGCGTACTGAAAGGGATGCTGGCATCTAGTCATCGCTCTAATTTGTGCCTGCATGAGTTCGTTCCATTGATATAGTATTGTACAGAGGTTGGAGTCGCAGTTGTCAACTGTGAGAATGCTACGATTGCCTGTTCACTGTTGTCTTAGCTACCTTTTTTTTTTCACTCTGTGCTGCTTTTCTTTTGTTGTTTGGAAGAGTCGCTGCATCTTCAAAGTATGCCTGCTCGTGCCACTTCACCATCTTAAAAATGTGCTGGTGTGGATGAAATGAAGGCACTAGACATATGTAAGGCTGTTTCTGCATTGTGCTCCAAATCGCCTTCTCTGCGAAGTGGTTTTTGTATTGAATTGTGCAAATGCACCAGTAATGAGCTGGTTTTGCGAAACGAGTCGTAACATACGCATAGTCTCCTTCAAAACTCGGTGAGGGTGCATTGTGCGTGCGTGTGTGACATGTTTGATCAGTGGCTTTGATACTGTTGTCTTAGCCTGTTGTGGAAGCATTTGTACATAGGGCCAAGTGCTTGGTACATTTGTAGTGTGAATCATAGGCAACTGCTAGTTCACCGAGGAACGTGTTGGCTGTAAGCCCACCTTGCAAAGTCCATGGTTGGAACAGCTTTGTCAATTGTGTTTTATCATTGCTTCAGTGTACTCGCATAGACTGATGCTGCAACATTAGGTGATGTAGACGGGAAAAGCAGAAGTGGCAGTGATACAACAATGCATTATAAATGAAATCTTGGTAACTCTTTGTGTTACAAGACACTTCAGCTGGTTGAGATGTTTTTTTTTTTTCCAGATCCATTCAGCATAGTTGGTCATTGAAATAAGAGCTCGGCACATTTTTTTGTTTAAAAGCACTGTGACAGGTTACCTCCACCCCACCCACTCTGCCTTTCCTGTCTACAATTGCCTGCATTTCACTTTATGTTAGTGCGTCTATGCTACTATGATAAAAGCTGTCGCCAGCAGTGTGTGCACAGAGCTTCATCGAATGTTGTGACACGCGAGACTTTTAGCAGCACAGTGAATCATTAGCGGGCACTTGTTTTTTGTACGTTCATGTAGCGAGAGTGCGGCATTGGCTGGAGAAGCACTTTTGTACGACCTATATTAGGTAGTGCAGTTTGGCGTGAGCGTGTCTTCTGTACTTTGTTTTTTTCCCCACTGTTGTTTGTTCTGCAGGTTTGCCTCTCTGTTTAAGAAAGAACCTTTGTGGATGTAGGCTTGTTTGTGAGCATTTGACTGTTTACTTTCTATGGGCATCTGGCTGGTGTAAGGCTGTTTGTTGTTCTTTGTTCATGCCTGTGTTGTGACATTAATGCTTTCAAGCCTTTTCTTCTTTTTTTTTCCTGTGCCAGTGCAACACATTGTTTCCAGAAAAGAATTTCAATAAAGAAAACATGGTGGACTACAGTGTTGTTTGATGATTCTGTTGCATTGTGTTTTTGAAAGATTGCCTGTGAATTTCACAAACAAATGGTTTGATAAGATATAAGTATGTTTTCTGGTTTGTAGTAAAAACCTGTTCGTGTATAGGTGAAATTAATATGTAGTGGTCGGTGTTTTTAGCCTTAATAAACACGTAACTGCAGTAGGTGTTGTGCATAGTTATAGGAAAATCTGAAACATTGTTCTTCCTTGAAAGTGCAAGGTGTCTTTAGGGTATCAGCGCAGATTTGAAACTATTGCTAGAATGTGTGTAATACTGAGAGTCCCTGTCACACGGGGCAACTTAAGGACATTAGGACACTTTGAGCGAGTGCATTTTGCTGCTAGTGTCATTCGCACGCTGTCACACGGAAATGTTTAGGGAAACTCGCTGCAAAGCACACTTGCTGGCGAGTGCGTTCGCCAAACTCGCTTCACTGCGACGGAGTGTTTAGCCTCGGTAGCAGTGGCTCGAGAATAAGTATATTATTATCGAAAGTAGAGTTTACAGTATTTTTTAAGTATCGTTTTCGTTATTAGAAATATTCTTATGCATTAAAACATGCTATACAACAAAAAAGTACCATGCTATTCTCGCTCTCAGGCAGTTTACAGTCACGACCGCCAGGGGCACGCCCAGCACACGCTGTGCAATGGCAGCAGCCGCCGCGTTTGTATGTAAAGTTAACACATTATTACTCAATAAACGTTGCCTCAAATAACAAATATATGCTGTGCTACTGAATTATTCATCGCCATTACCATAATTTCCAATGTACACTTCCCTTTCTTGTGTAGCAGCACACTGCCAGTAATATTCTGGAGGCATAAGTGCGCTCTCTCAAAATGACACTAAATTTGCCAGTGTGGCCAGGGTATAATACTATTGGCTTTACATTTATAATGCAGAGAAACCCGTTTGTAACACCAAATCTCCAAAAAGCAGCAGTTACTATACTCCTAGAGATTGCTCTGTTGACTCACATTCAAAACTATCACATTGAAATGGTGTAATAGTTCATTTATTTATTACAGCAGTAACGTTATTTTATTGCCAGTCTGTGTTGTATTTCATTTCTTGCCTGCCTAAATACATTACCATTTATGTTTGGCAGGTAGAAACAAGGTGTACTGGGCAGTAGAAGTATCCCGAAAATAAAAAGTGCCAGGGAAAAAAGAAGTAAACATTAAGGCCCTTGCCTGTGGTTTACAGAAATGATAAATCCACGTAATAATAAAACTATAACAGTTTAGAAAACTACAATCTAAGTTTTTCTGGTCTGCAAGAGTGCGTACCTATCACACTGCTCCATCAGCCAAGACAACAGTTGCCTGACAGCCCCATTTGCTGATGGTGCTATCGAGGCATATGTTTCAGCTTTCTGCTGAGAGTGAGACCCTAAATGTGCATGGCAAAGCAAGGGCGCGTGGGCACGGTAGCGAATGAACGCAGTCACGTGGCTTTATTTCCTATTTCGTTAAACGCCGGAAGAAATCACGCAGGATGTACGTTGCCACAAAAAAATTGGATCGGTCGTTTTGGAATGCCCTCTACAACGAAACGAAAAGCACTTGACCCTAAGTGACTATTGAAATTTTTCATAATTAATTTTAGTTAATTAAACAATTAAGTGCAATATAAAAAATAGCCTCATAGACATGACGGCAAACCCTATGTCAGTGATTTCATTCACTTGCGGTTGATCGTTTTTTTTTATTATTTGGTTCTAGCTACGAGAAACATCCTGTATAAAGCATGATGTAAAACTTTATCACTTCGTCTGCCAATGCAGCAGGGATGCAACAGCCAAAATAGGATTTGGAGCAATTTTTGGAGCAGGAAAATCTCTTTTGGAGCAGAAAAATCCAAATTTGTACCAGGTTACGGAAAAAAAAAATCTTTAAATAAAGTTCTTCGTACCGTACCGTACAGCATATCCACGGAGTGAATGATGATGAGTGGGCGAAGCTGCGGAGGTTCATCGGCGTGAATCTTCCGTGAATTCTGCCCAGTACATCATCACCGACGTGAGATCGGGCGCGTTTATACTAAAGGTTCGATGAGTTATGACGACTTGCAGCTCACTTTAATTTTACATGTACGCTGTGAATTTTCATTGTTTAGAAAACCATTGCTTGAGAAAACATCTGGCGTCTTTCGTTAAGCAGCTGGCGTCTTTTCGTTTTGCTTTAGAAACATCTGGCGTTTTTTCGTTTTGCTTTTACAAAACATGTGGCGTCTTTCGTTGGTTTATTCATCAATCAACGGCGTTTTGAACAAAATTTTTATTGTTTAATCACGCACAGGAGAAATCTCACCAGGCACTACCTTGGAGGTAAACAATGGCTGCTAGTGGGAATGAGAGACAGAAGAAGTCGGCTTTTAGCTAAGACTTACACTTCTACTTCTACTAACGTTTCTTATTGGAACATGCCAATGGCTGCTAATGGGGAATGAGAGACAGAAGAATTCGGCTTTTAGTTAACGCGCACGCTGCGAATTTTTTATTGTTCAACAACGCACAGGAAAAATATCCCACCGGCACCACCTTGGAGGTCAAAGCGTAAGACTGGTTACGCACTACGACTACTACGACTACGAGGGACGAACGGGTGCCGCCTTAAGGAGCTTCGCCCCTAATACTTAGGTACTAAAAGGTTATTCAGGGGGCGTTTCCTTACACTGAGTTTTTTTTACCGCAACAATGCAGGGTAACGCGCATAAGGATCGGCGGCTCCGAAATTTGCCAAAAAGTTTCTGTGGCCTGGCAGTGCATCAATTCGAAATATAACAACTGACCGATTTAATGTTGAGCTTAAATTCAACCAATTTATGGATGCTTGCAACTTTAAGGTCGTGAATGTAAAACAGCACTTCAGGTTGCATTTTATTGAGAAACATAACCAAATCCACTAGAATTATGCATAAGAGAATCAGCTGGCAAGGAGAAATTCAATGGATCGACGGTTACTCTTTTCAATACTGTTCAATAACACATCGTTGATGGGCAGTATTATTGCAACTTAAGTTTTGTTGTGCTGTAAAACGTCAATACATCATCTACTAGATTGCAAGAATGATTAATACTTGGGGCACTCTGTCGAGTTGACCTTACTGCCTTGCCCACATAAAGCATAGAATAGGAACTCGCAGCATGGCGGTGGTCTCTGATGACCAAATCGTTTTTCCGGAAACCACAACGAGCAGTTGGTGAACCCTGTGAATCGAAGAAGTAAATTCAAAATAATTAGTACAGTATCCATCAGCTGTCGAAGTGTAAATTGCGTAGAAGCTCCAGGAGGCTACTATTATCAAATAGTTTTACTACTATAAAAAAGCTGCAAGCTGCACGCAGTTTTTTCTACACGGATGACCCTCTCGTTAAATCTGAAAATGACGATTCAGTTCAATGAGTCTAAAGAGATGCAAAAGATTTGCTCGTGTGTTCTAACTGCATATGTCAAGAGAACGCCCTCCAGTTCTTCCACTGTTTCGGAATTGACAAACCTCGCCAGCGTTTCCAGTGCGCATTGATCAGAGCTGACGATCGACCTTTTACGCCAGAAGAAATCTTGGGAGGCTGGTCTCATACCTCATCAGTCCAGAAAGCTATACGAACCCTTATGCAATTATCGAAGGTGTAGTGCGGAAAAAGCAACGCATCCAGCAGTGGGACGAAAACTCACAGGTTGGCTTACGCATTCGCCTAAGCCGACTCGAAGGCGAAAGCCGTCTTTTTCTTCTCAGTCGATGTATTGCTCCTCCCGTGCCCCCCTCTGAAAGCTTTCTGCACCTAACGTGGTTTCGCACTGCCTCCAGGATCGGAGGCAGTGCTTTGTACTCCTCAGCAAGTTTTGCACTGCCTCCGTGATCGGCCCACTCTTGACCAAGGGACGATGCCACGTGACAGGGGCGTAGCCATGGGGGGGGGGGGGGGGGCATACCGGGCCCGTGCCCCCCCCCCCCCGAAAAATTTTTTTTGACATGGCATAGAGAGCGCAAATTGACATTTGATCACATCTGCCTGCCCGACCCCCACTTCAGATCAAGAAGGTGCCTCCCCGAAAAAAAATTCTGGCTACGTCCCTGCCACGTGATGACGCCATAATTACGTAATAATGACGTCAGAAATTTTGACGATATGCGACGTCGTGATGTCGTATGATGACGTGATGTCATATGTCATATGATGACGTGATGTCATATGTCATATGACGACGTCATCACGTGACGATGATTTCTCGCACCATTTGTGTTGACGCCGTCGGTGAGTTTTCGCTTTTGATGAAGCATCTAAGGCTTTCGGCTAGAAACTCCCGGGGTCCCTTATGAATTCGCCTTGCCTTGGGAAAAAAGTGTAGAACTGTGCAGGAGATCTATTTTGCCAACAGTATCAAGGATATTTGAACCACTTGGAATGGTTGCAAGTTTCAGTAGTGGCGGTGAAAATACCACTGGCGCATCCAGTCGTATTCAGCCCCTACCCGCCAAAATTTTTCAAAAGTGTGGTTGACACCCCCACCCCCTTCCAAGAAAACATTCTGGCTACGTCCCTGAAGATACTGTTGGTGGAGTTTCTGTCGTCTTCATTTATTTTGAATTTGTATACTCGATGACTCTTGCTCGGCCGCGTCAATCTTCAAAAGACAGCGAGAAACAACATTATTTATCCTATCTTAAGGGAAGTCGCTGCGAGAAGAAGGCCTCCTCTACCACTTCAGCCCAACTCAGGATAGCCTCCGAAGTTCGGGGTTGCAGCTACGCACGGCAGCCTTCAAAATTCTTTTTCCATTCGGCTCAGGTCGATACGAGGAACGCATTGTAATGCAATAGAGCGAGTAAAATTTGGGTGTGTGGCCCATGTGATGTTAAATAAAGTGCTAACATCCACCTCTGTTTTTGCATTTTCACTTCTATACCTTTCTTTTGGGGTTGAATACTAATTCCAGAGCTACACGAACTGTTTGTGTCAATTTAATTCCAGTGCTCTAGCATCTTTTTATTGCCACCATGGTTAGAGCGTGATGAAAACAGCGCGCCGCTATGTTCGCGTTTCTTTCCACGCCCCTGTACCCGTGAAAGCCTGCAAGAAGCACAAATACAATTAAACTCGGATGCAAACACGAATTCGTGAGCTTTGTGATACGCGCGGCCGTTCAGCGCCAGCTTGCCGTAGTCTTAGAGTGCCTCGATGCGCTCGTTCGCCTCCGCTCCGTTCGGGCGCGCATCGAGGCACTCTACCGTAGTCTACTTGCACAGCGCCACCACGCGGCAGCGGCGAGCGGACGCGGAGCGCGCGCTCGACGGCCCGAGGAGAGCGTTCGCCCAGGCACTGAAAAATAGAGTAGGCGCTGGGCAGACTTTGCGCCACCCTTAGATAACTGGCGGCCGCCCCCTACATCCCCCCCCCCCCCGCGCACGCCTATGCTTTCGCTTTAACAGCTAAGGCGCAAGCCTCAGCATTATGCCTCATGTGCAAAGACTAATTCGAGAAGTGTAACATATTGCTAGGCTTAGGTGAATAGCAGTCTTTCTGGTGGGAAGCGATGTCGAAACTAAAAGCTTTCTGCACATCAGCGGAGGCATGCACTGCCTGCGTGATCGACCCATTTTGACCAAGCGAAGATGCAATATGACGACGTTATGTGACGTCACGATGATGTCACAAAATTTTATTATCTGTGACGTCATATGATGACGTCATAACGTCATTATTTTTTGCATCACTCGTGCTGACGCCGCCGACGGTCAGTTTTCGCGTTTGATGAAGCATCTAAGGCTTTCACCTTGATGCACTTTCGGCTGTCGTTCCATGAAATTCCAGCTGCCGCTGGTGTTCGGTAGAGGCGGCTTGCAGTAATTAGGCGGGATAATTGGTCTCCTAATGCATCTTCAAACAACGCTAGAATATGTAGCCGTCGTTTACGACCCGAAGATTTCATAGAATATAAACAGCGGCGGCTTAAAAAGGATGCAGTAGCGTCTTTGAAGACTACCCTTCACGTTTGCAGCCCAAGGTAACAACTGAACCAAGCATGGCAAGTATCCCTAAACGTGACCGTGTTGCGTCCGAACAGTCAACCAATGCATGTACTAGTACCAGTAGCAACGCTGCCTCGCGGTCGCCGCCATGTGCATGCAGCGCTGACATTAGGACCCGAAGCTGTATAATCGGAGCCCATGGACACTACATGCGCTACCGGCGAAACAACCGACAATCATTATGTACATTGTCACTGGAAGCAGCTTAGTGACATTTCATGCTAATATTTAGCGCACGAACTCATGGCTTGCGTATACGCCTAGTGCGCGCCGACGGAAGCGCCATAGGCGGCGAAATCAATAATTGCTCTCGGGAAAGCAAGCAGACGGCCGCCGTGGTTTCCTACGTCGTTGTACGTGTGTTTCCGCGTTGTTCACGTTTCCGTAGTGAAATAAGCAACGTTCGTCGTATGTGTGGTGGCCGAAACTTCAAGGGATGTCGAATAACAATTGCTGTGGAGTGGAGTGCTCAAACACCTACAAAAACGCGCCCGGAACACGGTTTTACTCACTTACCGCAAGGCCTCCTGAGCAAGAGCGACGGGAGCAATGGATCGCCGCTGTTCGTTGGCGAACATAAAGGTGACAAAACAATTTTCCGCGCATCACTGGCATGCGCTCTCTGGAATCGGGCTAGCAGACGACGCGCGAGCGTCTCGATCAAATAGCCGCGAAAGGCATATGCCTTCGAAATGGGCTGGTTGCCCAGAACGACAAGTGCGTCATGATTCCAGTTTACAAGTTTTCATTATACTTTAAACAACGCGAATACAGCCGAAAACTGAACCACATAGCAGCTTCGAATGCAGCCACGGCATTCGTTTCCGCAAGCGACGACGCGACGGCTGGTCTACTACGGTGGCGGCGCCCGGCGGCTAAAAGCCGAACTAACGCCGACGGTCGGTTCCCATTTTTTTTTACACCATGGTGCTGAAGCCAACAAGCGAGAGCACTTTGTATATATTTCAATAAAGTTTTCAATCAATCAATCAATAAATCCCATTGCGCTCCGCTCCTTTGCCCAGGCACAGAAAAATAGAGGAGGCGCTGGTCTGCCTCACGCATTGACTTAATATAATAGGGAGGGGGGGAGGCGCCGTGATGAACCTTCGCCCTCCACCCCCCCCTCCTGAAGGGGAACCCTGCGCACGCCTATGAGCGAAAGCCTTAGATACCTCATCAAACGCGATAGTTGAGCGTCGGCATCGGCATCAACACGGGTGATGCAAAAAAGCATCATCAAGTGATGACGTCACCTTATCACACCATCATAACGTCACAGATCGCCAAAATTTGTGGCGTCATCATGACGTCAATACAGTGACGTCAAATGATGACGTCATCACGCGACATCGTCGCTTGGTCAAAGGTGAGCCGATCACAGAGGCAGTGCAAAACCATTTGGAGTCCAGAATGCTTCCAATGATTCCGATCCTGGAAGCAGTACATACCACGTTAAGTACAGAAAGGTTTCGAACGGGGGTGGGGGAGGATCAGTACATCGACTGATAAGAAATAGGAGATGGCGTGCGCCTTCGAGGCGTCTTAGGCGAATGCATAAGGGGCCCTGAATTTTTTTCTATACGACATATTCTACAATGAAAGGAACAAATAATATTTTCTATGCTCGTGTCTGTGCGGTCACTATGCCAAATGTCAGCGCATTGAACACGAAATGCGCTCACTGAGAAAAATGGCACGAAAACATATTTTTACGTTTTCTGCACTGAGTGGTTACTATATCGATCATAGATATTTCGCGCGAGCACAAACAGTGAACTCTCAGTGACGGAACCGTCCTTTTCTCTGCAAGGGCCCAAGTGAAAGCCGTGTATGCATGCTTTTGGTACTATAGAAGCGTTTCGTTCAATTTAGTTTTGTTCATAAAATATACACTCGTCACTCTTCTGTAAACAACAACAACAGCAACAACAACAACAACAACAACAACAACAACAACAACAACAAAACATTCGCGTCAACCAGTATTTCAAATCTAAATCATTAGTTTCCACTCTTACCTCTTCCGCTTGCTTTATTGCCCAGGAGTAGACACTGATCCTCGGCGTAAAGCACAAGGAAATTAAATCTATCGAGGCAGTAGGGCGCATCATTTTCTTCTCCAAATAACATGGCTTCTATGATAGTAGAAGTTAAAAAACAAAACAATAACATGGTTTATCTCTTCATCAAATCGCACAACACAAAATTTAAATGTGTCTTCTCAGAAGCATGTTTATTGTACATGGATAAATGAGAGCTTGCACGATGCCTGTTGGTGACCGTTTGATGTGTACGCACCTACGTTGACGGCTGTTGTTGGCACATCTCCGTCCCGACGACTAACGGTAATGCTCATGATTAAACTTTTGTTATAACTGAAGTAGTTAACATACACCCATATACAGCATATGGTGAATCTCGCGCGAAGATGGCGTCAAAGTACATAAAAAAAGTCGCAGTTTCGCCGCAACGGTGAAGCAATGAATGCGATAGCAACAAATTAGAATGTCACGCGAAGAACGGCAAGCAGCTCAATTCTTGCAACGCGCCGCTCGAGCGCAAAGGCCTGACGAAAAGAACACACACAGGACGACCGCGAACTAACAACAGTCACAGCTCGACACTTGCAGCGCGTTGCTCAAACACAAGGAAGGACACTCTAAAAGAAGCGCGAACTATCAACTGTAACGGTTGTTACTTCATGTTTGAGCGGCGCGTGCAGAGTGACCGCTCCGCGACTCCTGCCACGCGGTGGCGTTCGGCGCATTGTTTACTCGGCGTTCTACATCGTCAGTGGGTACAGAAATGGGCCACTTTTTAGTTCGCGTCTCAAGATCAGCTTTAAAACTGAAGGAAAATGGTGGAGCGTTGCTTTAAAGTGCGCTCTGCGCGCAATCTCGTGGGTGATACTACACACACTGAAGCACCTCCGAGCTCTGCGTGCCTTTAGCGTTAAAAGGTGTAATAAATAGCTCGCCGTTGGTAAGCTAAAGAGCCGGCGGCGCGTGGCCGATTTCTTTAAAGCAGCGCACTGCGGAGCGAAGGGTCGCAGGTTCGAATCCTGCTGCACGCTCTTCAGAAATTTTCTTTCTGATTTATTTTTCCTTTGTGGCTTTTATTTATATATACATACATGTACGTACATATCCAGGACATGACGGTGACGGCAAAAACCAGACGAGAGTGTCTATGTAATTGCTATCGCAATAATATACACTAGTACTCGATATGCGCTCATGGAAAGTGTCGTCATTTGAGAGGAGAAATGGCTGTGGAAATCGGTCGGGGAGCCAGCCTCCACTGCGCTGACTAGGGTGCTTCGATGCCAACGTCTCCGTTTCCAGGGTGGAGACACCTTTTGACCCACTACGCGCTCGCCGTTTTTCCGGGGGGAGCCATATTGGTTCTAAAGTGTCAGGCCAGCCTCTCCTCTAGAGGAGGCGCTGGCCTGACACTGGAAGCAGCTTAGTGACATTTCATGCTATTTAGCGCACGAACTCATGGCTTGCGTATAGTGTGGTACAACAGTAGACGGTAGCACGCATCGGGGAACTTTAAGCGCCCAAACTTTCAGTGTTAGCTCTTGGCAAATGCTGCTTTCGAAAATCGACTTTCAGACAGTCAAACACCAACTCTGAGTCAAGCGAACATAACGGTGACAAAACAATTTTCCGCGCATCACTGGCATGCGCTCTCTGGAATCGGGCTAGCAGACGACGCGCGAGCGTCTCGATCAAATAGCCGCGAAAGACACATGCCTTCGAAATGGGCTGGTTGCCCAGAACGACAAGTGCGTCATGATTCCAGTTTACAAGTTTTCATTATACTTTAAACAACGCGAATACAGCCGAAAACTGAACCATATAGCAGCTTCGAATGCAGCCACGGCATTCGTTTCCGCGAGCGACGACGCGACGGCTGGTCTACTACGGTGGCGGCGCCCGGCGGCTAAAAGCCCGACTAACACCGGCGGTCGGTTCCCATTGCGCTCCGCTCCTTCGCCCAGGCACAGAAAAATAGAGGAGGCGCTGGTCAGGCGGAGCGCAGTGGCAAGTAGGGATGGTCGATTAAAATTTTTAATAAATTAATCGTTCGTCGATTTAGCCTTTGATCGATTAATTGCTCTTGATGTGAAGTTTTGATTGATTAATCGACATTTTTGATGGATGCTTTAAAAAAGAATATCTCATTGATTGAGAGGCATTGTTTGTGTTTGTTCTCAACCCAAGTCTTTCTATCAGAAGAGCTAGCGATCACGTGAGCGCATTTGCGCGTGCGTGAAAATTCGCACCTTCGCCCACTGGGCACAGGGGGCCCGTCGTCTTCGGGTGATGTAACGGATTCAAGGATCTGTGGCCATCATCCATGGACGACTCGATCAGCAGCAGGTCGTATTTCCTCGTAGCCTGCCTACTCGATCGTGCCGAAATCAGAGGCGCTTTCAGCGACCACACTGGTCGAAAAGTCGCACCGAAAACATGCAGTGTGACCGAGGCTGAGGAAATCCCGAGAAGGGAAAAAGAGAGACAAGGAGGAAGAGGAAATAAATAAGAAGCTCGCAATCGTAGAGGCGGCATCTTTTCACCGTTTGTCCGTCATTGTAGAAGCCCTCGATAATACTATAATTGCGGACTGACGTGATCTCTTCCTTGAGGTCACCGATGTGAGATTACACAGCAACATACTGGCCCAAGCTGACCATCGGTACAAACGTCTGCGGGGATAGAGTGACGAGTTTTAGATGTGAAGCATCTTATAGCGGAGTTCAATCCGGTGGTGGAGTGCGGCGTGACCACCCTTAGTGCGCATGCGCAACCCTCTCCACACACACCCCTTCTCCCCCTCCCCATCTCCACTACCCCTCTCCCTCTCCTATTCCCCTCTCCACGTTCCCTTTCCCCCTCTCCTGTCCCCTTTCCCCATCTCCCCTTTCCTCCTCTCCACTTCCCCTCTCCTCTTTCCTCCTTTTCCCTACCCCTCTGAAACGCGGGCTCTACATGCCGAAACGCTGCTTCGCATCACCTCATGGTCCCCTTTAGCGGGAGATGGTGTGATTTTTGCCTCCCGGCTAGAATAATGTCACGCCCGCTCCTTGTTTTATTTTGATGTATTCGGGTTTGACCCGCAAGGACGGTTAGCAACGCTCGACGCTGACCGCGCCGCAGTGTTCGAGAAGCTTCGCGATTGTAGTAGATCATTTTGTTAAGATTGCGCACATGACGCGAATAGTCAAGGTTATTCCAGAGCTTTCACGACCACCAGTGTTAAGGCTGGAAAGTTCGATGCATGATGTATAAAAGACGGCTCGTCCCAGCGATCATCAGTTTTTTCGATGGCCGACGCCGCTATCAGTGTACAGAGTGTATCGCTGCAGTAGTTTGACTTTCCGTATCCCAGCCACAAGGTCGGCCAAGTAAAGAGTTTCTTCTTGGACACGCCGACTGCTGCCTCCGTCCCCGTCACAACCCCGTGACAATATACGGCTGCTGCACCAGTGTATACTCCACAGGACTCCCCTGGTTGTTGCCTTAACTAGGCGCTACGCGCTTCTCTTCAATCGTGCGTACAGCCGTGTAACTGTAATAATAATTGCTGAGGTTTAACATCCAAAACCAAGATATGATTATGAGGAACGCCGTTGTGGAGGTCTCCGAAAATTTCGACCACCTGGTGGTCCTTAACGTGCACCTAAATCTACGTACACGGGCCTCAAGCATTTTCCCCTCCATGGAAAAATCGGCCGCCGCGGCCGGGATTCGATCCCGAAACTTTCGGGTCAGCAGTCGAGCACTGTAATCACTAGACCGCCGTGGAGCCCGAACTGTGAGCGCTGTTTAATGTATTGATCAGACATTAGAACGTATAGTATTTCGCCAGTGTCCTCTCTTCGTGTCACAGCAGTACACGGGGGCCTCCAGGGTGGCTGACATGGGAGTGCAAGAATTAGCTGAAAGCTGCATTTCACCCAAAATATGTGACCATACAGTATTACCAAACGCTACGAGGGAATTTTTTCAACATAAAGCGGTTCCTCATAATATTAATGAACTGTATGCTAGACGTTTGGTAAACCGATGCGTAAAGTTGCGGAATATAAAAAGGGTATGTTAGGGCTTTTTAAATCTATCTATCTATCTATCTATCTATCTATCTATCTATCTATCTATCTATCTATCTATCTATCTATCTATCTATCTATCTATCTATCTATCTATCTATCTATCTATCTATCTATCTATCTATCTATCTATCTATCTATCTATCTATCTATCTATCTATCTATCTATCTATCTATCTATCTATCTATCTATCTATCTATCTATCTATCTATCCGCCTACGTGTGGGTGCTGTCGTGGTCGCCTCCTTAACTTGGTGTAGATCAAAATTAGCTTGTGAGGGTAAGAGGACTTGACAAATATGACTTGCTTGTCATGATATGAACGTGAAACTCCTGTCTCGTACATCGTCATACGCTTTCCTCCAGACAGGTATGGCACATACCCGTTTACCACGGGCCGTGGTATACGGTATGCGCCACAGGTGATTGATACTATATATTTACCAAAGAACGGCGATAACAGACACTGGTAAAAACCGACACCTGAAGGATTGACCCGACGAATGCAAAAAATAAAGATCAGGATCCCAGCGGGAATCGAACCCAAGTGAGGTGTTCTACCACAGAGCCACGCCAGGTCTGGAAACTGCTTTGCAAAAACACCCTATGGAAGCGTAATGTCGGTGCAACGTCAACTGTGGCTGTGGTGCTACCTATCCAATTTTATAACAAAGCAATAAACGCTACCTATGTACTCCTACGATGCAGGCGTCATGCCAGGTTAACGTCATTTGTGGTGCCAGTGTTGGCTCCGCCTTTATAACAGTCTAATAAACATCGCATTTGTATTCCTATGAGTCAGCAATCTATATTAAAGCGTCGCTCGACCCCGCATGAATACGCTAACGAAACTTATGTATGATATTCACATTATCGTGCCATAAAGTGCACTTCGTTTTGATAATACCGACGTATGTGCTCTAACGTGAGTGCTAGCGTTACGTCAGACCATAAGTTACCCTTTAAGCGCCAGTGTTAATTGTCGACGTGCCTGGAAAGGCCACGATGTGCACACAACTACGACACTTAAAAAATCACGTCTGTCCACCTCGTTACGCTTGACTCAAAGCAAAAAAAGAAAAAAAAAACGCCAGGCCTGCGCGGAAAGCGCAGCACAGTCACAGCGAAAGCTGGAAGAGCGGTATTTCTATAGCCCCTTATAAACTCTCTTATGGCTACTAATACTAGTACACCTGCAACGTACCCACTACGCCAGAAATAATTTTTGTGAAATTGGGAAGCACCCACCACGATATCATTCGTCATTCTGCGGCGAAGCCAGGTACCATCTGTAAGGCATTATATGCACTTTTTTGATGCCACGTTCGATGACGATGAATGATTATGGTTGAGCCCCTTTTATTGGGTTGGAAGCTCTAAACGACCCACTAGTTATGTAATTCGCATTGTGCGACGCTGGTCGTTATTTAACTATTCCACCACGCTTTATAACATACTTTAACGTGAGAAAGAGAGAGGGAAGGAATTAACTTTCTTGAGACCGTGAGGAAATGGATCATGGAAGTCTCATGGGCTTCTTTGGCAACAAATAGAAGTGCACTTGCGAGGAACCCACTGCGCTATAAATCATCATAATTTTTGTGAAGCAGGGAAGCAGCCACTACGCAATTTTTCGTCATTCTTCGGTGAACCGTGGTACCCGCTAAACACCTGTAAGACATTATGCGCACTTTGTTGATGCTGTGGCTGATGACGATTATGACAGAACCCTTTGTAATGGGTTGGAAGAATTCAATAACCCATTCGTTGCGCAATTCGCATAGTGTGACGCCTGGTTACAGAATTCGCGTTGTGTGGTGCCTGGTTGTTATTTTACTCTTCTACCACACCACATTACATATGTTAATGTGGGTCCTTCGGACATGAAGCCTGTATTGGGTCTTTTACCGCGACAGCTGTTATGAGATCGCAACAAGGGCCGTTTTTGGCGCCGTAGTTGTCCGCCGCCGCCGGTGTCCGTAACCACTATCGCGCGAAATAAGAAAAAAAAGAAACAAAATAAGAAAAAGATACCCAGGATGGGACTAGGTTCGAACGTCGGCCCTCTGCGTGGGAGCCCAGTATTCAACCTCTGAGCCATGCCGGTGCTTGAAACTGCTTGGAAAAAGACCCTATACATGCTGCATGTCGGGAAAGAACCACATTGTCACACGTAATGTAGTGTGGTAGAAGAGTAAAATAACCGCCAGGCACCACACAACGCGAATTCTGTAACCAGGCGTCACACAACGTGAACTGCGCAACGAGAGGGTTGTTGAATGCTTCCAACCCATTACAAAAGGCTCTGCCATAATTCTTCGTCGTCATCAGCCATATCATCAACAAAGTGCACATAATGTCATACAGGTGTTTAAAGGGTACCACGGTTCTCCGCAGAATGACGAAAAATTACATAGTGGCTGCTTCCGTGCTTCACAAAAATTATGATGATTTATAGCGTAGTGGGATCCTCACAAGTGCACTTCTATTGGTTGCCAAGGAAGCCCCATTAGGCTCCCATGATCCATTTCCTCACGATCTCTATCAAGTTAATTCCCCCCCTCTCTCTCTCTTTCTCACGTTAAAGTATGTTATAAAGCGTGGTGGGAGAGTTAAATAACGACCAGCGTCACACAATGCGAATTACGTAACTAGTGTGTCTTTTAAATATTTCAACACAGTACAAATGGGTCAGCCATAATTCGTGCCTTTAGGATTCGTGCCTTTAGGAACGGGGTCTGCAACATTTTCATTTTCGTCATAACCACCTTTCTTTGGAGGCTGACTC
Source organism: Rhipicephalus sanguineus (assembly GCF_013339695.2). Taxonomy (NCBI): domain Eukaryota; kingdom Metazoa; phylum Arthropoda; class Arachnida; order Ixodida; family Ixodidae; genus Rhipicephalus; species Rhipicephalus sanguineus. The sequence continues at coordinate 67,031,220 of NC_051180.1, read as the reverse complement.
TTTGGCACGTTAATAAAGTTGGCGGCGTGCAGCAGGTGATATCTTGAGAGCCTCCGTCGCTGGCTTCGAGTAATGCTTACCACATTTATGACCCTTTGCAGTCTTCGTTTTTGAATCTTCTGTGAACAACGTCCACACCGCGCTCCTCTTGCGATTGCTCGCCATTATGACATGACAAAGAAAACAGTATACACACCAAAGTATAATAAAAAATTTGGGGGACGCTTGAGGTTCGCCTTCAAGAGCAGAACGTGATAGCATAATCAGGCCCCGAGTGCATAGCCTTCTCAATTGGTAGCCTTCTTTAGTTCTCGGTCCATGCCTCAACCGTGTCGTAAGGAAATAGGGATGGTAAAATCGATGAACGATTAATCGATTAATCGATTAAAGGCACACAATTAATCGATTAATCATAATCTATTTGTGCCTTTCGATTAATCGAAGTAATCGATTGAAACTATTCGATTAATCGATTACGGCATCCCCCCCTCCCGCCCCCAACCTCGCCCCTTGGCCGGAGCCCATGACTGCGAGGCGCGCTATCCTGAGACGCAGACCCTGAACGCTATCCTTAGACGCAGGAAGTTGCAAAGCCGAATATAACTACTTTTTCTGGTTCTATTTGGGATGCCGTCGATCGCGCACTTCTACGCCATTACGTTGCACTGGAGTACGATCCGATGAACTAAATGCCTTCTCAGTTCAAGACATACTATAGTAACCCTGTAGTCGATCGCCGCCCCAATCCGAATTCACTTGAGACTGGGCACAGCAGGCGAACTGGCCTAGATCATGTGTTTCACGTTGCAATGGAGTATTTGACAATTCCTGCAACGTGAGTAGCACCCGAGCGCCTTTTTTCGCATGCTGGATGTGTGGCGACCCAAAGGAGGTGCCGGTTGTCGCCCGAGCATCTCGGGCAACTGACATTCGGTGCCAGAAAAAAGTATGTGGTTTGGAGCAGCAACCCCATGAAACAAAACAAAAAAGGGGACTGTTGAGAAAGTAAGCAGCACGTGGATTCGCCAACTTTCAAAAGAGAAGTTTATTCTTTTCTGTAAATTTTATACGTGCCAGCGCATCCTCTTGTAGCTTATTTTGTTCGTGTTTGTTTTTTGCCGCGCTGTTTCATCGTGTTGCCGCATAAACGCATGTCTGCTTACATTTGATAAACGAGTAGTTTTCGTCACCTGTAGTGTCAATCGCAACTTTCTTTGTATTTTATTCAACCCTCAGATTTTACTCGTTTCTTGTGTAAGTGCGGCATTGTAATATGCGCTGCTTATTTACTCACCGGTTCTTAGTGCCGTTCTGCTTTACTCTTTAGCAAATAAAATATTGTTTATTAATGAAAGAGAGAAAATATATTACAAGGCAAAGAGGGTGGCCTGAGCTAGTACGCCCCATCTGCTACTCTGAACCGGGGAAAACGCAACGGGGCAAAAAGAGTGATGAAGTACGATGACGGGGAGATGATTAGGTAATCCGTATATACATAATAAGATACGTTTGCTAGCATAAAGAGGACAACGACGCTAGTAACCATCTTTTATTATGCTGTATACCAACTAGCCCAACTGTCCGTCTTATAGGGTATATATAGCATTTTCATAATTGTTGAGCTAACTTTCCTACGATGCAGTTAGCCCAATAAATGGCAGCTAGTCCCTTCTTCAAGCAGAGTGTTCAAGCGCGGTTTGCTTGCGCTGGGACGCGGAAAGTGTAATCTCGGCTCTCTTGACACGAACACGCATAATGGACAAACGCCAGCACGTGCAACTACGACCTCGTCTTCTCTCGAAGAGAAAATGTAGTGCAGCAATGCGCACTCGCGAATTGTGAAAAGGCCCTTATAGACCCTTTATGTAATCCGCAACTTTACGCAACGAACGTCTAGCATCCAGTGCATTACTATTGAAGAAGTGACCTTGTAGCACTTAGTAATACTGTATGGTCGCATATTTAGGGAGAAATACAGCTTTCAGCTAGAGGCCCCCGTCTTCTGCTGTGACAACAAAGGACAGTCGCGCAATTTATGTTGTAATGTCTGATACACTAGATAGCGCTCACAGTTCAGGATGTACGCACTGTAGAGAAGCATTGGAACGTTGTAATGGGCCGTCCTCTTCAGCGCTTTCTAGTGGGTCGCCCTCTTCGCCTCTTCTCGGAGAGCACGCCCCTCGTGCTCTTGCTCGTGAGTCTGCGAGTCTGCGCTCTGTCGTTACTGTCGTCGCTGCGCATCGTCGCCGTCAATCCCGCCGTCAATAAACGCCTTTACAAAGTGGTGGAGAGTGCTGTACCGTCCCCACAACTTCGGTCTCCATCTGATGCCCCTGGAGCTTCGATCCCGTACCGTGCCATCTACCATGCCGCAAGACACCGCTCAGCAAACGCCGCCTCCTGCCCCGACCTCTTGTCCCGGTGTCCCCCGTATCCGCGACCCTCCTGTCTTCACCGGCGCGGATGGCACCGACGTGGAGGACTGGCTCACGATTTACGAACGGGTGAGTGTCCCCAATAAATGGGACGAAGCAGGCAAGCTGAGCAGCTTGGTTTTCTACCTCGCGGGTGTGGCAGGCATGTGGTACAACAACCATGCATCTGATTTCCCGACGTGGTCCGCTTTCAAGACCGCCATCGTCGACGTGTTTGGCCGCCCTGCCGTTCGTAAGCTGCAGGCCGAACAGCGTTTGCGAGAACGAGCTCAGCAGGCCGGCAAAACCTTTACCAGCTACACTGAAGACGTCCTCGACTTGTGTAAGAAAGCCGACGCCACCATGTCGGAATCTGACAAGATGAGGCACATTATGAAAGGCATCGACGGCGATGCCTTCACGATGCTGCTCGCCAAAAACCCTCGCACAGTGGCAGAGGTCATTACCCTGTGCCAAAGCTACGAGGAGCTGCGCCGGCAGCGCTTGATGACCCGTCGACTGCCATCACGCGATGCTGATCTCGCAGGCTTGTCGGCAGTTCCTGACCACTGCACTTTGCTCGCCGAAGTCAAGTCGTTAGTGCGTGAGGAAATTGCCCGCCAGGTCTCTCTACTGGCTTTCACTCCACCGCAGCATGTTGACCAGCCGCCAACTACACTTCTGCCTCCTCTCCGCCGAGCGATTCAACAAGAAATCGCGGAGGTCATTCCCGAATACCACCAGCCACCTCTAGTGCCTGCACCACTAAGCTACGCGCAAGCTGTAGCCAGGCCGCCCCCAGCGATTCCTGTGGCTGGCCCGCGGAGTTACGCCGAAGCCGTCGTCGGACCACAGGCCTTCGACGCGGCTGTGCCGCCTACATACGTCGACGTCGTCCCCAGGCCCCGACTGCTGCCCACAATGCACTCATATCAGCAGCCGCCTCGCCCATCCCGTTCTGCGACATGGATGGGACACGCGAACCGCTGGCGCACTTCCGACAACCGCCCCATTTGCTTTGCGTGCGGTTGCGCCGGTCACGTCGCACGCTACTGCAATCGCGTGCAGCCGCCTCGGGTCGCATCAACCCTGACCAGCTCATCAAGCAGCCCTTATTATGACCAAGCGCCGCCTACGTCACCGACGTCCCGCCCCGCACCATCTACCCGCCGTTCACCGTCTCCACGACGTCGCTCACTGTCGCCGATGCGGCCACGTACGGGCTCACGCGACCAGAAAAACTAGTCGTCGCAGTCCACGAGGCAAGGGCTGCGACGCTATCGAACTGCGAAAGCCCTCAGCGAAGCCCCTCGAACGTGATTGACGTGTTTGTGGACAGTGTTCGTGCATCTGCCCTTATCGACACTGGAACCGCCGTATCCGTTATGGATGCCAAGTTTAGCCGACTACTGCGAAAAGTGACGACGCCGCTTTCCGGGCTCTCCCTCCGTACAGCCAGCGCCCAAAGTATTCACCCAACAGCGGTGTGCACAGCTCGCGTCATTATTCAGGATGCTCTGTACGACGTCGAATTGATCATAATTCCTGCCTGCTCTCACGACGTCATCCTAGGATGGGATTTTCTCTCCCGCCACGACGCCGTCATTCATTGCGCACCAGCCGAAATAGAGCTCTCATCATTCTCTGAATTGGCGCCGGCAGACAGTCCATCGGCTGCGGGCAAGGCACTTGTCAAAGACGACACCAAGGTGCCTGCAAACTCGTCGACGGCGGTGTCAGTGTACTGCGCCAGTCTCCGACACCGTTGCACTTCTCTCGCCATCTGACCGTGTTTGCACGAGGAAAGGCATGCTGGTGCCTTTCGCGACCGTGCAAGTCACTCAGGGCAGTACGTCAATTTTTGTTATCAACCCATCTCCGTACAGTGTTATGTTGGTCCGAGGGGAATGTCTCGGCAGCGTGGAGCCCCTCGAAGACGCACAAGTTATGGACGAACCAGATGAAATGCACTGCCACAGTTCCAGTACGCTCGGCGCTGTTTCGACGTCTGGTTCATCACCCGCTGATGTCTCTGGTTCCTCCATTGCTGACGACCTTACACAGGTCCAGCGTTCCCAGCTTCTGGGCCTGTTGGACGAATTTCGCTCTTCTTTCGATGTCGCTCAAACTTCTCTCGGCCGCACTTCCGCCGTTACGCATCGCATCGACACTGGCGCCCAGCCGCCACTGCGGCAACGTCCATATCGCGTATCTCCCACAGAACGCCGTGTAATCAACGAGCAAGTCGACGACATGCTTCGACGAGATGTTATTCGACCTTCTAACAGCCCCTGGGCGTCTCCTGTCGTTCTTGTTGCGAAGAAGGACGGTTCTGTGCGGTTCTGTGTGGACTACCGACGACTCAACAAGATCACTCGTAAGGACGTGTATCCACTACCGCGAATAGACGACGCGATTGACAGCCTGCAAGGAGCAGAATTCTTTTCATCTCTAGATTTGCGCTCAGGGTACCCATGGCTGATGACGCTCGACCGAAGACCGCCTTTATCACGCCCGACGGCTTGTACGAATTCAACGTCATGCCGTTTGGGCTGTGTAGTGCGCCCGGCACCTTTGAGCGCATGATGGATACCGTTCTGCGCAACCTGAAATGGCACACCTGCTTGTGCTACCTCGACGACATCGTCGTTTTCGCTCCGGACTTCTCCACGCATCTTCAACGCCTGCGGCATGTTTTGACGCGTTTGAGCGACGCCGGTCTACAACTTAATCTAAAGAAGTGCCGATTTGCAACACGGCAGCTGACAATACTCGGTTACGTCGTATCCAAGGACGGAATTCTTCCCGATCCAGCCAAGCTTCGGGCCGTGACCGAGTTCCCCAAACCTACGTCCGTCAAAGAACTGCGCAGTTTCGTAGGACTGTGTTCCTACTTTCGGCGCTTCATTCGAAACTTCGCGACCGTCATATCGCCGCCGACGAAGCTCCTCGGAAGTAACGGGTCCCTAAATTCATGGTCGTCAGAGTGCGACGACGCGTTCGCGAAGCTCCGTCGTCTGTTGACGTCGCCTCCCATACTACGCCACTACGACCCTACGGCCCCTGCAGAGGTATACACAGACGCCAGCGGTGTTGGCCTTGGCGCTGTCCTTGCGCAGCGCAAACCAGCGTTCCTTGAATATGTCCTGGCATATGCAAGTCGTACGCTCACCAAAGCCGAGACCAATTACACCGTCACCGAAAAGGAATGCCTGACGATCATCTGGGCCCTTACGAAGTTCCGACCTTATTTGTATGGTCGCCCATTTGATGTCATCACCGACCACCATGCACTCTGCTGGTTGTCATCATTGAAGGATCCATCAGGCCGTCTCGCCCGCTGGGCACTTCGCCTAGAGGATTACGATATCCGCGTGCTGTACCGCAACGGACGCCAGCATGCTGACGCCGACGCACTCTCGCGCTCCCCCTTGCCTGACGGCAATACCCACAGCTCAATGTCTCACCATGCCGTTTGTTCCATCGACGTTCACACTGTCGCTACCGAACAGCGCAAGGATCAATGGATCTCTTCACTGCTAGACTTGCTCACTGATCCTTCGGCAACACCACCCACTCGCGCGTTGCGTCGTCAAGCCCACCATTTCGCCATTCGCGACGACCTCCTCCACCGACGCAATTACAACGCCGACGGCCGCCAGTGGCTACTAGTAATACCCCGCAGTCTGCGTTCTGAAATATGCGAATCGTTCCACGCTGATCCGCAGTGTGCGCACTCTGGGGTATCGAAAACATACCACCGCATTCGCCAACGGTACTTTTGGCGAGGCATGTACCGCTACGTGCAGAAGTTCGTTCGCTCCTGCATCGATCGTCAGCGCCGCAAAACTTCAACGCACTAATCACCAGCAGGTCTGCAACCTTTACCTTGCCCTGACCGGCCGTTTGGGCGCGTTGGGCATCGATTTGTATGGGCCACTCCCTCTGACTTCGGCTGGTAACCGCTGGGCCATCGTCGCTGTAGACCACCTTACGCGATACGCAGAAACTGCCGCCCTCCCAGCGGCTACAGCGCGCGATGTAGCCTCCTTTCTGCTCCGCCGGTTCATGCTGCGCCACGGTCCACCCAGGAGCTGCTTAGCGATCGAGGCCGTGTCTTCCTGTCGGAAGTCGTCGAAGCCATTCTCAAAGAGTGCCACGTTGTTCACCGCAAAACTACTGCTACCACCCGCAGACGAATGGGCTCACGGAACGCTTTAACCGCACGCTCGGTGACATGCTCTCGATGTATATCGCCGCCGATCACACAAATTGGGATTCCATTCTACCTTTCGTCACCATACGCCTACAATACCGCCCCTCAAAGCACCATTGGTTTCTCACCATTTTTCCTATTGTACGGCAGCACCCGTCGCACACAATCGACACACTCCTTCCATACAAGCCGGATCGATCTGAGTGTGCACCTATTTCTGCCACAGCCAGACTTGCTGAGGAGGTCGCGAGCTTGCAAGACCTTTACTACAAGCGGGCAGAAAAGCATCCGCAGTGAGACCAACACTTCTGTACCCACGTTCCTACCTGGAGCACTCGTATGGCTCGCGGTCCTACCACTGCAACTGGCCCTCTTCGAAAACTGCTGCCAAATACGAAGGCCCTACCGTGTCGTCGATGCACATCCCCGGTCAACTACCTGATTGAACCCATCGACCAATCTTCTGACATGCGCCGTCGAGGGCACGACATTGTCAACGTGGAGCGCCTC
>NC_051180.1:66978837-67023980 GCF_013339695.2 Rhipicephalus sanguineus | reverse complement strand
AATCCGCAGTGTGCGCACTCTGGGGTATCGAAAACATACCACCGCATTCGCCAACGGTACTTTTGGCGAGGCATGTACCGCTACGTGCAGAAGTTCGTTCGCTCCTGCATCGATCGTCAGCGCCGCAAAACTTCAACGCACTAATCACCAGCAGGTCTGCAACCTTTACCTTGCCCTGACCGGCCGTTTGGGCGCGTTGGCATCGATTTGTATGGGCCACTCCCTCTGACTTCGGCTGGTAACCGCTGGGCCATCGTCGCTGTAGACCACCTTACGCGATACGCAGAAACTGCCGCCCTCCCAGCGGCTACAGCGCGCGATGTAGCCTCCTTTCTGCTCCGCCGGTTCATGCTGCGCCACGGTCCACCCCAGGAGCTGCTTAGCGATCGAGGCCGTGTCTTCCTGTCGGAAGTCGTCGAAGCCATTCTCAAAGAGTGCAACGTTGTTCACCGCAAAACTACTGCTTACCACCCGCAGACGAATGGGCTCACGGAACGCTTTAACCGCACGCTCGGTGACATGCTCTCGATGTATATCGCCGCCGATCACACAAATTGGGATTCCATTCTACCTTTCGTCACCTACGCCTACAATACCGCCCCTCAAAGCACCATTGGTTTCTCACCATTTTTCCTATTGTACGGCAGGCACCCGTCGCACACAATCGACACACTCCTTCCATACAAGCCGGATCGATCTGAGTGTGCACCTATTTCTGCCACAGCCAGACTTGCTGAGGAGTGTCGCGAGCTTGCGAAGACCTTTACTACAAGAGCGGCAGAAAAGCATCCGCAGTGAGACCAACACTTCTGTACCCACGTTCCTACCTGGAGCACTCGTATGGCTCTCGGTCCCTACCACTGCAACTGGCCTCTCTTCGAAACTGCTGCCCAAATACGAAGGCCCCTACCGTGTCGTCGAATGCACATCCCCGGTCAACTACCTGATTGAACCCATCGACCCATCTTCTGACATGCGCCGTCGAGGGCACGACATTGTCAACGTGGAGCGCCTCAAGCCCTACCATGACCCGCTCATAGTGACCAGCTGCTAGGTCGCCAGACGGCTCCCCTTTCGTAGCCGGGGTAATTGTAGAGAAGCATTGGAACGTTGTAATGGGCCGTCCTCTTGAGCGCCTTCTAGTGGGTCGCCCTCTTCGCCTCTTCTCGGAGAGCACGCCCCTCGTGCTCTTGCTCGTGAGAGTCGCTGCGCATCGTCGCCGTCAATCCCGCCGTCAATAAACACCTTTACAGCACGATTGAAAAGTTGTGAGTGGCGCTGTGTTACGGCAAAGATCAGGTGAAACCTGCGGAGTATACTGATGCAGCTGCTGTTTTTTCTAGCCAGGAGGCAGAAACTCATGTCACTCTATTTCTCGCAATATTAATTAGAACTAACAGACAATAATGCCAAGGAAAGTATAGAGGATGTTATTTGTAATAATTGGGATATCATTGTGAAGAAAGTAAAGTGGACGAAAAGATAACTTGCCGCCGGCAGGGACCGAACTTTCGACCGCTGAGCTACGGCGGCGGTCATCCCCCCGTCCACTTCATAGGGTATATATACACATGTGCATTTAAACCTAGGAGTGTTAGTCAGCGCCGATCACAGCCATGGCGGCGAGTGTGGAACACTCTTTTTCTGCCTTGTGGTGTCACGTAGCAAGTGACCTTTTTTTACGAGCTGGCAGCTGACCAATAATCCCTCGCATACTACCTGAAGGCACCAAGTCTGCCAGAACGAGACCCTCGCTATGAATGAGGGAAAGAAGGTGACTTTTAAGGGCTCGTTTTTTTTTGTCATACACTCTTAACCTCCCCTATACTTTTCTTCGTATTATTGTCTGTTAGTTCTAATTAATATTGTGTCTAACAAAGAAAAACGAGCCCCTAAAAGTAATTCGAAGGTCGCAGGTTCGGTCCCTTCCGGCGGCAAGTTATCTTTCCGTCCACTTCACTTTCTTGAGATTTATATCCCAATTATTACAAATAACACCCCCTATACTTTTTGTTGTCAATATGTCTGTTAGTTCTAACTAATATTGTGTCTAACAAAGAAAAACGAGCCCCTAAATGTGATCTTCTTTCCTTCTATTTCCCGCACTTGCCTGTACGGATGGTCTGTTTGAGGCCAGTATATTTCTTTGTAATCTCTGCATAGGTAACCTCAAGAAAAAGATCGCGTCAGTCCGCAATTATAGTATTATGTAGGGCTTCCACAATATCTAACCGACAAACCGAGAAAAGATGACTTGATTACTAGAGCGAGCGTCTTATTTAATTTCTCCTCGTCTCTCTTTTACCTTTCTCGGGATTTCCTCACCCTCCGCCACACTGCATGTTTCAACTGTGACTTTCCAACCAGTGTGGTCCCCGAACGCGCCTCCGGTTTCGATGAGCTCGAGTAGGCATGCTTCGAGAAAATGCGACCTGCTGCCGAATAGTCCAGGGATGATAGGCACAGATGCTTGAATCCGCGACATCAACCAACGACGACGGGCCCCTTATGTCTAGTGTGTGAAAGTGTGAAGTTTCGCATACTGGACACAAGGGGCCCGTCGTCGACACTTTCGAAAGTTGGAATTTTGGATCGTCAGCGCATCTAATGAAAAGATTTGGGCCCATATTAAACACGAACGATGCCTCTCAAACAAAGAGATATCGGTTTTAAAGCACCCATTAAAAATGCCGATTAATCGATTAATCGATTAAAAGGTTCCACCGAAAGCAATTAATCGATTAAAGGCTAAATCGATTAACGATTAACGATTAATCGATTAAAAATTTTAATCGACCATCCCTATAAAGAAACGAACGACTGTGCGCGTAACATTGGCCGTTTCAAACTATCCTAGAATGCCTACTGCAAGTACAGTTGTTAAATGCCCATTGCGCCATAATTATTCCTTTTGCGAATCAGCGAAGGGCCCACTACGCGTCCTTAAGGCAACACGGCTTTGTAATGGGTGGGGCTTTAACACAACCACTCGTTACGCAATTCACGTCTTGACGCCAGGCGTGATTGTACGCTTCTGCCGCCCAATAATATTACATTGTTAAGGGGACTCCTTCCACTATATGACATTCATGTAGTGTTTTTTTTTTTCCGAAGTAGTTTGAAGCAGCATCGTGGCTCTGTAGTATAACACCTGCTTGCCACGCGCACGGCTTGGGTTCGATTCTCACTCGAACCGTAGTCTTTTATCATTTATTTCATTTGCATCTTTCTCGATTTTTCGGTCACGGACAAGATGATGACTTTTAGCTCACGACCAATAACGACGCCGACACCGGAATCTCCGCGAAACGGGCTCTTCAACGTTATCGCGTTAATAACGCAATATCGCAGGCAAGCCCCACGTGTTGCCGCCGTGTACTTTGCCGACGGTTGACCAGCACACGATAGAAGAAAGGAAGGCGTGAGTAAAGAGTAGCGGGCAAGTGCATTTCTGCCTCGTCGGGGTGAGGCCGCCTCCTGCCCGGGCTTGAAGCCTTGGGGAGGGCTTGGAGGTGGACTCCGTAGGCGACGGAGATAAGGGCGAGTTCATTTCTGTTTCTATGGGGTAAGGCCACCGCCAGCTCCCGGCTCGTTCATATTGCCAGGCCCACTTCTTGTTTTATTTTGATGTATTAGGGTTTGACCAGCAAGGACGGTTAGCAACACTCGACGCTGACCGTGCCGCAGTGTTCGAGAAGCTTCGCAATTGTAGTAGATCATTTTGTTAAGATTGCGCGCAGGACGCGAATAGTCTAGATTATTCCGGAGTTTGTGCGACCACCAGTGATAAGACTGGAAAGTTCGATGCGTGATGTATAAAAGACGGCGCGTCCCAGCCATGAGCAACTTATCGACGGCCGACGCCCAGTTCGCCGCTATCAGTGGACAGCGTGTATTGCTGTAGTTTGAGTTTTTGTTTCCCGGCCACAAGTTCGGCCAAATAAACAGTTTCGTCTCGACACGCCGACTGCTGTATTCATCGACGTCACGACCACGTGACAATATAGCGTACAAATATGCCGCTGTAGTGAAAAAGAGAAGATGCGCTCCACTTCTGCGCCTCGGCATTCCTCACCTCGCAGTCATGCGCTTCGGCCAAGGGGCGGTTTTGGGGTGGGGGGTGCTATCACCGATTAATCGAACAGCTTTAATCGATTGATTCGATTAATTGAAAGGCGAACATCGATGACGATTAATGGTTTTGCGGCGTACTTTTAGTCTATTAATCGACTAATCTTTCATCGATTTTACCATCCCTAGTGGCTAGTGCGGGGACGGTGCTGCAAACACGTTTGAGCTCTTTGTAATGGGTATGTGTTTAAAAAAAGAAGCCCATTCGTTGCGTAGTTCACATGTTTGGCGCCTGGCGCGATTGTACGCTTCAGCCACGCAATATTACATGCGTTAAGGAGACGCTTAAGCAGGGTCCCAAGACGCTTCCTAGAGGCACACCTGACGTAACCGGAAGCGCTTCAGATTTACAACCATTTAGCTCCACGTACTACGTCCTATGCCTTGAATAAGCATCAATGCAATTAACATGGTAAGCTGGGACGCCAATACTTTACAAGTTTACTGTGGGTAACGATGTCAGATGCCTTGTGGATATACAAAATGACTACATAAGTCTGCCCCGATTTATCAAGCACAACTGAGAAATCATTAATTGTCGTGACTAACTGCGTCACAATGGACATTTACTTTTAGACGCCATGTTTAAGAGCTGTTAATATTTTATTTTCAGCAACACAGGTGTTGCGATAACCAGCAACTATTTGTTCAAGCAGCTTGAAATGAGATGAGGTGATTGAAATTGGCTGATGATTAGAAATGGTTAGCTTGTCCTCTTTTTTATGAATAGGTACAACTGACGTGGACGCCGCAGAGACGAAATGGACGCGCAGCTCGTGCGCTCACTTGATATTTTCTGTACCTCATAAGGTGGCCTTCAAACATGCAGATGCAAGGCTTTTGCCTTAAAACTGCATTAAATATACAAGCAACAGAATGGTCTCTGGCGATACCTTTATGGACTTACCATTGAATGAAACTTCAAGTATGGTAAGATTTCTTTCTGTATGATTTTCATATCTGACTCTTAAAGAAATATTGGTGGACCTGTGAAAAAGGGAGAGCAAGAACACAGCAAGACCATCAGAACATCTTTATGGAATACTTTCACTATAAAGGCCGAACATGCCAGGCTCGCAGGGAGATATGAAGTTATCAACAATGATCGGACAAAAGATGGTCACAGATTGGGGCCATCGTTAGAGCAAGAAGTCATGCTTGATTCTTGTTTCTTAGGAATCATTGTTAACACGAATGCGAAACGCGTCTCCAAAGAACTACAGTTCAATCTTGATCTAACGAAAACCGATTTGACGAAGTTCCGGATCTAACGAAAAAAATTCCATTTCCCAGCAGGTACACATGCTATCATCAACCCGAATCAATGAAACTGACTTGTCGTCAAAACCAATTTAACGAAGTCCTTGTTGGCGTAAATGAGGAAAGGAGGGGTGATTTTTTTTTTTGCAATTTTGACACAAATGGGTTTTTTCTTCGAGCGTGCCCTACAACGTAATTGCGTTAAAACATCTAGCCGTCCTAGTCACGACCATCGTTTCATTTTGACGAGGCTGCGCGTTGCGCACATGCACAAAACAAGAGAATCAACAGACAGCAGCGCTCTTACGTACAGGATGGCGCTAGGGAGGCGTTGGTTTATTCTCCCTCTAAATACACGCATAAACGTTATTTCATCGTTTATGCGACAAATCGCCCTGATAGTCTCCTAGCAATTAGCTTTCTCGGTGTGCTCGCGCAATCACTCGTATCGTTCTCCCGGTCTTTGCGTATCGGCACCCTGCCAAGCTTCACGTGAACGTCCATCTCGACCGCATGCATTACCCGAACAAGGGAGGCTCCATTTTCGGGCCAGCCTCTCGCACTTTCACACGCGCAGGCGTGGGTTAGCAGCAACTACAACACAGCGGTAGCTTTTGGGTGCGGCTAGGTTACAATTTTAGATTTTGAAGGACCGAAAAATATCTTTCGCGATTTTCCGAACTTCCCATTTTAACGAAATAATTCGTTTGCGGTCGCCCCTTCGTCAAATCGAGTTTCAACTATACTTGCAGCTTTTCTGGACGCTACAGGGGAACTGTAAAACCATTTAAACGCCAGAAAACAGTGCCGATCAGCCGTGGAGGCTTGCACAGAGCAAGGTACTTGCGATGTCGTTTCAAAGACAGCAAGAAATCGTTTGCTCTCCTCTTGTCAAATTTTTTAGTTGGCGGTACCGACGACGAGGGATAGGGCACAATCCTTGGTTGGTTTCATGATCGCGAGAGCATAGTTGGCAATATTTATATTGTGTATTTCGAGTTTATTGAGTAAAAAATACAATTTATCTCTCTTGAACACCCAAAATGTTATTATTTTAGTACTTCCGCTTACGATCGTCTGCTTATCGTTTCGTTTTCTCTCACGTGGATGTGAGGCGGCACGCGGCGCACTATATGCGTGCTACTTCGAACACTGCGCGTGCCTGGGTCAGTCACTTGTGTCTTACTGAACCTACTACGACACTACTTACAGACGCAGCTGCCAGGTTCCTGCACAACGCTAACGCTTCACGTGCCGCATTCAGGGGTGGATACAGCATTCTTGCGTGGGGGCCCGGGTCAGCTTATGGGAAGCGGTGGTCAGCTTATGTGTAGACCTGATAGGTCGTCTTCTTGGCGGTATACATAAAAAAGTATACATAAAAAATTGAGGGGGGGGGGGTGGACATCAGTACCCCCTTCTGGAGCCGCTAGTGGATTTATTGCCTTCCGGAGGACGTGGTCCGGAGGACGGTGGGGCCCAGAGGCGTAGGCAGAAATTTTTTTCGGGGGGGGGGGGGGGCACCTCCTTGATCTGTAGTGGGGACGAGCAGGCAGATGTGGTCGAGTGTCATTTTCTGCTCTGTATGCTATGGCAAAAAAAAAATTTCGGGGGGGGGGGGGGGGCACGGGCCCGGTGTGCCCTAACGTGGCTACGCCCCTGGTGGGATCGTGGTACTGTGGCCACTTGCGATCAAAGTGAAGGGGTGAATCAACAGAAGACGACGCAGGGCAAATGCCGCACCGACGTCGTTCCGCGCATACGCTTTGTTTTCGCCTCTTCCTGTGCATGGAGCTCCGCGCAGCGTGAGCGACGCGCTCGACCGACCTGTACGTGTAGGCATGTGAATCATGCGACAATGAGTGAAATGTCAAGACATGCATCACATGACATATCATGAATAGCATGCTGTGCGTGTCGTGTGTGGCATGATATGAGTTACGTAAATGACAAGGTGTGATGGCACTCACTTCATTAGATATGATACATGAACGTACGTGACATAGGATAAATGACATGACATGAAACGATGTATAGTCAGCTTCAGAAGTTTAAGGACCACGGTGCACAAGAAAAAAGCTGAATATTCCTGCTGCTTCGGCAGGCAGCCTTGAATTTATATTTCCCGCCTTGTCTAAAACGAGCTCACAACATGCACAGTGGCAGTCAAAATTTTAGAGGGAGCGCGTGGTAAGAAGCACCGCGGCGCCTTCTGACGGCTGCCTGAGAATCTTGAGAGTGCGCACTGCGCACGCGCGTCCTTTTTTACTAGCCAGCTTGCTTGCTCGTTCGCTCCCTTCAAGTGCGCTCACACCCAAACGCTAGAAAGCGCAAGGTGCAACTTCTGCAGTAGCCGTGGAAGGACCGTGCGATGATATCGTGACAAAAATACGTAATCTCTACTGGATGTGCTCTGTACGCGCCGCAGTCTATGCCTTGGTCCCAGACGTTCTGCATTCGGCACGTAAAAACCCCACACATTATTACAGCGAAAGCTGTTATAAGATCAAAACAAGGGCCCTTTTCGGCGCCGTAGTTGTCCGCCGCCGCCGCCGATGTCCGTAACCCCTGTCGCGAGAAATAAAAAGAAATGAAATTATGGAACGGGGTTCGAACCTGGGCCCTCTGCGTGGCAGCCCAGTATTCGACCTCAGAACCATGCCGGTGCTTGAAACTGCTTTGCAAAAAGACCCTATACAGGCTTCATGTCGGGAAGGAACCACATTAACATATATAATACAGCGTAGTAGAAGAGTAAAATAACAACCAGGCGTCACACAATGCGAGTTGCGCAACAAGTGGGTTGTTGAATGCTTCCAACCCATTACAAAGGGCTCTGCCATAATTATTCGTCGTCACCAGGCACAGCATCAACAAATTGCACAATGCGATACAGGTGTTTAGCGGGTACGACGGCTCTCCACAGAAGGACGAAAAATGGCATAGTGGCTGCTTCCCTACTTCACAAAAATTATGATGATTTATAGTGTAGTAGGTTCCTCGCAAGTGCACTTCCATTAGTTGCCAAGGAAGCCCATAAGGCCCCCATGATCAATTTCCTCAGGGTCTCAATAAAGTTATCCCCCCCCCCCTCTCTCTCTCTCACGTTAACGTACGTTGTATAGCACGATGGGAAAGTGAAATAACGACCGGGCGTCACGCAATGCTAATTACGTAACCAGTGGGTCGTATAAAGCCTCTAACCCATTACAAAGGGATCAGCCATAATTCTTCATCGTCATCAGCCGTCACATCAACAAAGTGCACATAATGCCTTGCACATGGTACCTCGCTTCTCCGCAGAATGAAGAATAATGGCTTAATGGGTGCTTGCCAACTTCACAAAAACTATGATTTGTGGCATAGTGGGTACGTTGCTAGTGTACTTGCATTCGTAGCCCCAAGAGAGTTTATTGGCCGTGAGATCGAGCAGAGCCTTCACCTAGCGGCGAGCGGACGAAACCCCGCGGTGTGAATGGCTCCTTGCGTCGTCTGCTAGCCACACCGTGTTCGCATGTGTGGGTACGTCATGCACGTCCTGAGCTTACAGCTTATTCCGTTGTGCTAGAATAGCATCAAATGCTTGTACGTATGCCTACACTATATACATAAGCATTTCGACCATAGGCGTGCGCAGGGTTCACCATCAAGGGGGGGGGGGAGTTTCATCGCAGCGCCCCCCCCCCTTCTAAGCCAATGTACGAGGCAGATTTTGCGCCCCCTTCTTAGGTGACTAGGGTCGTCAATGTATGGGGCAGATTTTGCGCCCCCCCGCTTATGTAAGTAGGGGGGGGCACCCCCCCCCCCCTACCCCCCATGCGCACGCCTATGGTTTCGCCTTACGAGACTTGTATGCATTCTAATAAGTGAGTACATGCACGTGTCGGTATGACAATAGGTCTAGCCATTGTATCATCTATTCGCCAAAATCATTTCAATGTGGGTACCACTGTCGTTCAAGCGCATCACATAGTGCATTTGGCGTAGTCCTAAACGAAAAAAAAAGTACTAAGTGTCGAGGTGTGAATGCAGAACCTCAGCGACACCATCTCGTGATGTGTTGGCGATTAGGTAATCCTTGCGATATCGCAAAGCATGAACTAGCGTCTGCAGAAGATGGTAAACGGTAAAGAAGACCTGAAGCCACACATTTCTACAGCAGTACGCGTATTCACACAAACAGAAAAGCAGAATGCACGAAGTTCTACTTCATCTAATTACGCAGAAATACAGTCTCTCTTTCTTTGTAGCCGCTAGAGCAAGAAGTAAATACTTCATTGGCTCAGTCACGCAACACTGTTTATATGTGGTATAGGCAGAACACAAGTTAAACACGTGCAAATAAAGCAAGAAAAAACATCGAGCACAGTGCAAAACACGAATGTGACCGAAGGCCAGTACCCCATTGATTCGCAGATTGCACTTCCCTCTCACGTAATAGGTACGTTAGGCCGGTTTCGTGCATTCATGTGGCAATGAAGGGCGTATACATCACCATTACGCTGTAGTCAACGTGCTTTATACGCCGACAATCGACTCAAACTGCCTACGGCGAAGCGCCGCTGCGTACATTTGTATACGCGCTGCTGACCGTCTATCCACACAAACGCGGCGACGGTGCTGCCACCTATAGCCCGATCTCGCGGTGAATAGCGGGCTCTAGAAATGCCACTCTTCCAGCTTTCGTTGTGAATGTGCTGCGTTTTCCGCGCAGGCCTGGCGTTTTTTTCTTGTTGTTCTTTCCTTTTTTTTGTAAGAAATATTTTCTATCACCCCCCCCCCCCCCCTCTCTTACTCCTTGCCCCAGCACAGGGTAGCCAGCCGGTCTAAGAACTGATGGCTAGTCTCCCTGTCTTTCCGCTTGTTTCTGCCTTCCTCGCTTGCTTCCTTCCTTCCTAGGCAACAATTGGGATACACGGACATGGCTGAGATTTACACGAGAAAACACGGTACATGGCATATGTACAGTGGGCGTCAAAAGTTTAAAGGCCGCTGTGTCTGAGAAGACCTTGTATTTACCGACTATCTGTGATTGTATTCAGTTGAATTGCCCTTACAATGGCGGTCAAAATTCTTGAGACCACGAAAACGCGTGGGAAACTAAAGATCAAGGGGCTTTATGGCAAACAGCACCGCGGCGCCTTGTGACGGCTGCGTGCGACGGTCGTGCACTGTGCACGCGCGTTCTTTTTAGGGGCGAAGTACCTTAGGGTATCGGCGTGTCGGCGGGCATGCACAAATATGTCCGTCCACACTGCACAAATATGTCCATCCACCTCGTAACGTTTGGACGATTCTAAAAAAAAGCAGCAATTTCTTGCTGCGTGCTTTGCTATCACCGATCCCCATAGTGCGCGGGATCCGCCTTCCTTCTTTTTTTTTGACGAAATCACTGTAACTGCCTGTTGACTACTGTAACCGCGCCGTTGCTTGCAGTCAGGCGTGTCGACAAAACTTTACAAAATGTTAGTGACGCTTTTTATGGCCCCCAGCTACGTATTTCTTTCGGAACTCACGTTATCACTTGGCGATAGTACGGTGAAAACAAACGGGGAAGTGTGTCGAAAATGCAACGAGCGTTTGATGCGATCAAGTGATAACACTCAATCGCTTTGAAAGCGTGCGTAACCCGCCACGGGGGTCTAACAGGATATGGTGCTGGACTGCTGAGCCGAATTTCGAGGGGTCGAATAATAATAATAATAATAATAATAATAATAATAATAATAATAATAATAATAATAATAATAATAATAATAATAATAATAATAATAATAATAATAATAATAATAATCAATCAATCAATCAATCAATGATTTATTTAACGTGCCCAGGAACAACCGTAAGGTCTTTGTGCTGGCGCACGCAAAAAAAAATAAAAATAAACAATACAATACAGACAGTTTTCAGAAATAAAAAAGAGCAAAAACACGTAGACAAAGAGAAATGAACACAGAAGGGGAGGAGTAAAATAAGACAACACGAGAAATATTGACGGGGCATAAAAAATTAGATTGCATACATACAACTATGTGGAAAGACTGAGAAGGGAAGACTTTGTACATTGTGCCACACTATGTCAAAACAGTGCAAAGCTCGGATAAAAACAATGATTGTGGGCTATGAAAAACGTCAAGATCAAGAAAATTAACATTATAGAGACTTTGTATTCTGTGAACGGTAGAGTGTTGGAAGAAGCAGGCGGGTACATGAAACGGTCTGTTCTCTCTGGTTAACTTACGCGGAATTCGAAAATTTACACAATTGAGAAGTACAGGGCAGGATATGATACCGTGGACTAGCTTGTAAAGAAATAAGAGATCAGAGCGATTTCGTCGGCAGTGAAGTGATGGCAGTGATAATAATTCAGCAGTACTTGAACGAGATCCAGAGTCATTTTTAGCAAAGCGATGGTTATATATGCTGAGGAATTTTTTCTGGACTCGTTCAATGGTGTTACCGCTGGATTGAGCAATGCCATTCCATATCACGGACGCATACTCAAGTTGCGGAAGACATATTGCCGTGTACAATTTGTGTAGGGCCATGGGAGACCTGAATTCTCGAGATATTCTACAAACACATGCGAGAGAACGAAGGCCCCGCATAGCAGCACGCTTAACGTGAGAAGAAAAGTTTAACGCGCTGTCAACAACAACACCAAGATCACTGATTTCATAAACCTTGCATAACGGCACAGAATTGACAGAGTATTGAAATGACACGCTAGATGTTTTGCGAGTGATAGACATGAATTTTGTCTTCGAGGTATTCAGAGAAAGGTTATTACCGTCGCACCATTCGGAAAAAGCGCGCAAGTCTGACTGCAGCAAGCGACAGTCGTTAACTGAATGAATTTCCTTAAAAATCTTGATGTCATCGGCATACAAGAGAAAAGAAGAATTACGAATGGCAAAAGAAACATCATTAACGTAAATTAAAAATAGGAGTGGGCCTAATACCGACCCTTGAGGGACCCCACTAGTCACCTTATACAAAGAAGACGTTTGGCCATTTACGGCAACATAACAATATCTATTGAGCAGATAGCTCTGCAGGAGATTCACAACTCACAAGTCAACATCAAAGTGCGCAAGTTTAACCATAATCAGCGTGTGGCTGACTACGTCAAAAGCCTTGCTCAGGTCACAGTAAATTACGTCAACCTGTCCTCTCTGAGAAATAGGTGCGGAGATCTGCGTCATGAAACTAGCAAGATTTGTGGTAGTTGAGCGGCCAGCGAGAAAACCATGTTGATTAGGAATCAATGAGTTTTTCACACTTCAAAAAAAGCAGCAATTTCTTGCTGCGTGCTTTGCTATCACCGATCCCCATAGTGCGCGGGATCCGCCTTCCTTCTTTTTTTTTTTGACGAAATCACTGTAACTGCCTGTTGACTACTGTAACCGCGCCGTTGCTTGCAGTTTTCACAATAATAATAATAATAATAATAATAATAATAATAATAATAATAATAATAATAATAATAATAATAATAATAATAATAATAATAATAATAATAATAATAATAATAATCAATCAATCAATCAATCATTTATTTAACGTGCCCAGGAACAACCGTGAGGTCTTTGTGCAGGCGCACGCAAAAAAAAAACAATAAAAATCAACAATACAATACAGACAGTCTTCAGAAATAAAAAGAGCAAAAACACGTAGACAAAGAGAAATGAACACAACAGGGGAGGAGTAAAATAAGACAATATGAGAAATATTGAAGGGGAATAAAAAATTAGATTGCACATATACAACTATGCGGAAAGACGGAGAAGGGAAGACTTTGTACATTGTGCCATACTATGTCAAAACAGTGCAAAGCTCGGATAAAAACAATGATTGTGGACTATGATAAACGTCAAGATCAAGAAAATTAATATTATAAAGACTTTGTATTCTGTAAACGGTAGAGTGTTGGAAGAAGCAGGCGGGTACATGAAACGGTCTGTTCTCTCTGGTTAACTTACGCGGAATTCGAAAATTAACACAATTGAGAAGTACAGGGCAGGATATGATACCGTGGACTAGCTTGTAGAGAAATAAGAGATCAGAACGATCTCGTCGGCAGTGAAGTGATGGCAGTGATAATGATTCAGCAGTATTTGAACGAGATCCAGAGTCATTTTTAGCAAAGCGATGGTTATATATGCTGAGGAATTTTTTCTGGACTCGTTCAATGGTGTTACCGCTGGATTGAGCAATGCCATTCCATATCACGGACGCATACTCAAGTTGCGGAAGACATATTGCCGTGTACAATTTGTGTAGGGCCATGGGAGACCTGAATTCTCGAGATATTCTACAAACACATCCGATAGAACGAAGGCCCCGCATAGCAGCACGCTTAACGTGAGAAGAAAAGTTTAACGCGCTGTCAACAACAACACCAAGATCACTGATTTCATAAACCTTGCATAACGGCACAGAATTGACAAAGTATTGAAATGACACGCTAGATGTTTTGCGAGTGATAGACATGAATTTTGTCTTTGAGATATTCAGAGAAAGGTTATTGCCGTTGCACCATTCGGAAAAAGAACACAAATCTGACTGCAGCAAGCGACAGTCGTTAACTGAATGAATTTCCTTAAATATCTTGATGTCATCGGCATACAAGAGGAAAGAAGAATTACGAATGGCAAAAGAAACATCATTAACGTAAATTAAAAATAGGAGTGGGCCTAATACCGACCCTTGAGGGACCCCACTAGTCACTTTATACAAAGAAGAGGTTTGGCCATTTACGGCAACATAACAAGATCTATTGAGCAGATAGCTGTGCAAGAGATTCACAATCGACAAGTCAACGTCAAAGTTCGCAAGTTTAACCATAATCAGTGTGTGGCTGACTACGTCAAAAGCCTTGCTCAGGTCACAGTAGATTACGTCAACCTGTCCTCTCTGAGAAATAGGTGTGGAGATCTGCGTCATGAAACTAGCAAGATTTGTGGTACTTGAGCGGCCAGCAAGGAAACCATGTTGATTTGGAATCAATGAGTTTTTCACACTAAAGACAATATTTTGTGAAGAGCCAGTTCGAAGATCTTTGATGTGGCACATAGTAGAGAAATCGGTCGATAATTAGAAACATCTGTCTTAGAGCCCGACTTAAATACTGGGAAAACACGAGCAGTTTTCCACATGCTAGGAAATGTGGAAGTGTCCAGGCAGTTATTAAATATCGTAGTCAGTACTGGGACAAATATAGTACCATATGCTTTTAGTATGGCGGAGGGTATGCCATCTGGGCCACATGATAAGGATGGTTTTAAGCGCTTAATGCATTCGCTGATAAGATTTTCATCCAGCGACAAAGCACTGGATGAGCTAACTGCCTTGGGCTGTTGTCTGACATCAGTGCTGGAGTCTGAGGCCTTATAAACGGATGAGAAATGTGTGGCAAAACAGTCAGCGACGGCATGCACTTCTACCCCATTTGAGTCTAGTAGTCTGAAGGACTCTCCGCTTTTGCTAGACCGTTTACGTACATACTTCCAAAACTCAGCCGGCCTGTCAGAGGCGCTTTTTTCTAAGAATTCAATGTACGAACTATGATCCCGTTTATATAGGCGTTTAGAGAGAGTTCGAAAAAAGCTGAACTCTTCCTTCCACTCGCTGGATGGAGAACATTTAGATTTCCTGTGTGCGTGATCTTTATGCTTCAGTGCACTGATAAGTTCAGATGAGAACCAGTGGGGATATTTACGTTGGTGAGGTGTATACTGGGGAATAAAATTAAGCATGCTGCTCAGTACAAGCTCCGTAAACCGATCAACCTGGTCATCAACATTAGGTTTGTCAGTAACCTGTGACCACTCAACGGTGGACAAGTGATGATAGAGGCCCGTGTAATCACCTCGCTTGAACGCAAATCTTGGAGATTTGTTTACGTAACTGCTGTAGCTCGTTGTTTCGGCTGATGCAGATAATCTTACGTTAAGTGGTGGGTGGAATTTGTCCGGACGTACAAGAGAGATGTTGGAGCGGGAAACTTCAAGGGGTTGATCGTTTGACACACACAGGTCTAAGACGTTGCCACTGGAATTGACGACTGAATTATGTTGCACTAGGGAATTAAACGCCAGAAAGTCCAAGAGCAGGCTGCACCTTTTCTCTGTGAAATGATTGTAATGAGAAAAGGTAAGCGTGCTCCAGTCAATTCCAGGTGCATTGATTCCAGGTCCAGGTGCAATAATAATAATAATAATATCTGGGGTTTAACGTCCCAAAACCACGACATGATTATGAGAGACGCCGTAGTGGAGGGCTCCGGAAATTTCGACCACCTGGGGTTCTTTAACGTGCCCCTAAACCTAAGTTTACGGGCCTCAAACATTTTCGCCTCCATCGGCAATGCAGCCGCCGCTGCCAGGATTAGATCCTGCGACCGAGGGATCGAATCGTGGCCGCGGTGCCATAATGTTCCATGCTAGCATTTTTTCCTTATAATATTGCGGTGTGTAGGAATGTCTGAGTCAAGAATACTTACTTTACGGAAGGTATATTTTGGGTTAAAATATTTTCAGGCGACTGATGTTTCTAAATTGTACGAGAAAAAATCACAGATTTGAGAAAATCATCATATTGGTTCAAATTAAGATGCAATTTACGCCATGTGGTGCTCCAATTAAAAAAGCAAAAAAGTAGTTCTTATATGGCAAGATTTATCACTAAAAGTTTCGTTTTAAGCAAGAAAATAATTTTTGAAGTACACTGTTGACGGCAGGAAGCTGCCGTATGACCAAATGGGAAGATAGCCGTCATTTGCGAACTTCAAAAATTGTTTTCTTCTGTGGCGACCACTGCGCACAGACCTACGCAGCCTCCGTCTCGTCACTGATTAGCCCGGCGTGACACAGCTACTTGCTGCAACACGCTTCCGATAAAAGACAGCGCCACGCAGTTTCACCGGAGGCTTACGTCACCACCGCTGACTATATAACCCAAGCTACCAAGCTTGGTTTCATGTTGGTTTCTCTAACCTTCCAAAGCGCAGCATCGGCATGCTTGCCCTGCTGCTGCTACTACGTTAATAAACGTCGTTTCGTTTTATGTTGGGATCCGTCCTTCACCGACTCCACATCCCACACTTCCTTAAAACAAAGATTGTAATGACAAATCTTGTCGTATAACTATGACGATTTAATTACTTTCGATTGATGTATAACGCTGATTTCTAATTGGAGCACCACGTGGTGTAAATTGCGTGTCAATGTGGACCAAAATGATTATTTCCTCAATGTGGACCAAAATGATTATTTCCTCAAATTTGTGATTTTTTACAGCGAAAGCTGTTATGAGATTATTTCACCGGCCGTTTTTGGCGCCGTACTGAGCCATGCCGGTGCTTGAAACTGCTTTGCAAAAAGGTCCTATACAGGCTTCATGTCGGGAAGGAACCATATTAGCATATGTAATATAGCGTGGTAGAAGAGTAAAATAAGCACCAAGCGTAGCACAACGCGAATTCTGTAACCAGGCGTCACACAATGCGAATTGCGCAACGAGAAGGTTGTTCAATGCTTCCAACCCATTACAAAGGGCTCCGCCATAATTCTTCACCGTCATCAGGCACAGCATCAACAAAGTGCGCATAATGCCTTACATGCGTTTAGCACGTACCACAGCTCTCCGTAGAATGACGAAAAATGGCATAATGCCTACTTTCCTACTTCTCAAAAATTACAGTGATTTATAGCATAGTGGGTTCCTCGCAAGTGCACTTGTATTAGTTGCCAAGGAAGCCCATAAGCGCATGATCCATTTCTTCGGGGTCTCAGTAAAGTTCTTCGCCCCCCCCCCCTCACCTCTCTCTCCCACGTCAACGTGTGTTTACAGCATGGCGGGAGAGGGACATAGCGACCGGGCGTCACCTAATGCAAATTACATAACTGGTGGACCGTTTAAAGCTTCCAACCCATTACAAAGGGTTGAGCCATAATTCTTCATCGTCATCAGTCGTCGCGTCAACAAAGTGCACATAATACTTTCAGACGTGTAGCTGGTGCCTCGCTTCTCCGATGAATGACGGATAATGGCTTAGTAAGTGCTTCCGAACTTCACAAAAATTGTGATTTATGGCGTAGTGGGTACCTTGCTAGTGTACTTGTATTAGTAGCACCAAGAGAGCTTACAACGGTGCTTTAGAAACGCCGCTCTTCCAGCTTTCGCTGTGACTGCGCTGCGGTTTCAGCGCAGGCCTGGCGTTTTTTTCTTGTACAATTTAAAAGCATCAGTGGTCTGAAAAATCTTTTACGCGAAATATACCTTCTGTAGAGTAAGTATTTATGACTCAGACATCCATACAAAGCGCAATATTGTAAGAGAAAAAAAAAATACAAACATTGAACATTTTGACGAATTTTTTGGAGGCGTATATGGAAGAAAAATTGCAGTAATATTATTGAGCTCCGAACAACTTGGAGAAACTCCTTTGCTTTATATGTAAATCAAATTTGGCATTGTGACAAGAAACGATACCCTCAGAATCATTTTCCTGAAAAAGCACACTCAGACGACATTCTGCGAAATTCCGAAGGTTCCCACGTGACCAAAAATTTTTTTTTCTGTCCGAAATGTTCTAGAAATTCGCTGTTTTCAATGCAAGAAATCAGCACGATTTTTTTTTCAAGTACATTTGAGATGCTTGCGAAAATGGCTGCTACGTTTGGCGTGGAATGACCCACAAGCGAGATTTATGCATTTGCCGTAGCGCGCTTCTTTCGCAAGAATTAAAAGCCACGCTGGGCGCTACAGTTACCGCAGTACTAAAGTCAACAGGCTTTTGCGACGGTTTCTAGAATCATAGAATCACGCAAATTGAAATGTGGGAGGTCCTCTCTGTTCTACTCCCCCCCCCCCCTCCCGCTTCTCTTTGATTTCTTTTATCCGCTTTTTGTCCTTCTCTAGGTTCACGGTAACAAACCGGACGCTTGCATGGTTAACCTACCTGTCTTTCCTTGCTTCCTTCCTCTCTGCTTCATTTCATTTTTTCTAAAGTTGAGTTTCGGCCCCCTAAATACCGATGTCTCTTGCCCTTACATTACCCTATCTTCTCATAAAGCTTGCTGCCGAAAATTACGGATATCTTACCTCTGGTTGGTGTATAATATATCGAACGGAACGCTCAACTGTGTTATTCATGGTTTCATATCCCCAATACCGAGATCGTACACATGGATATGTTGTACCTGGGCCGGATACCCGTGCCAGTAAAACATCGTTTGTACTATTTATAACCTGTAACAAGAAAGTATATTAGTAATCTGCACTGCAACCTGGAAGCAGCATTGCTGAACTATTTGGTACAGTCGCTGCAATAGCTTGGCTGCACTAACCTTTTTTTTTTAAAAGGAAGAGTTGGGCGAGGTGTGCATGAATCTTAACGAATAAAACAGCATAAGCAAGACACACCTGAATAAAACGATAAAACTCGAGAGATTGTGTTTCGTTGTTTTCTTTGTTCGTTGGTGTCGTTTTTGTGGTATTCAATTATTTAGTTTCAAAGATATTACTGGTAGTTACGTTTTGCAGGGATTTCGTGTTCATCGTGCTTTTAACACTGCGTGAATAGTTCCGAATGCTAACGCGCCGCCGTCATTTTGCCAGCATTGATCATGCGGTGCAAATCAAGATGAAAAAAAAATAAAATAGAAGTTTTAGAATAGGCAAAAGGAATTCATATACCTGCACGTTCTAGCGTATTGCTGTCTTTGTGTAGTTGTTTAAGTTCGCACTGGTATCACTTCGGAGGTATTACTTAGCCCACGTGATATATCATGCACTGTAGGTAAACGAGATAATAGATTTTGGCATACGCCAGAATGATAGGGTCCCTGTATATACTAGAGTGTGAGCCCAAGGTCGACTCGAAAGAAAGGGTCTAACAGTACATTCGTTCATAATTCGGCCATCAAGTAAATAAGAGTTTGCGACCTAGCGGCGCATTGTGTACTGCGAGTCTCAGTTTTGCGGCAAGTCACGTGTCTTCGTCTACTAAAGCTTTGTTGGTGTACATTACATTGTGGGGTGCAGTCACTAGTTGGTAACATCCAGATTCAAGTGCAAGCCGAATTTTGGATGATCCAGCCTGCGTTTGCACAAGTTTCGTCAATTGGATAAGCGAATCCATCAGGTATTTCCAACTGGACTGTGCTTGCCCGCCCACACTAATGTAGCTAGAATATTCTAGCAACATTATAGTCACTTTAGCCAGGCGCCACTTCGGATCCAAAAGCCGAAGTTTAAGCTGACAAGGTAGTACGCCCTCATTTTGTTATTTCATGTATGCAATATTGAGAATGACTGAACGTCTAGTACGAGTACATTCAATGAGCCCAGATGTGTGGTGTTTGGACAAGAAGTGGGCACAATATACATTGCGTAGAAGAATCCACCCTTTGTACCTCCACTATGACTATTAGGGCCCTTTCTGCTTCTCCCCTAGATTAAGCAGACGACGACAGTTATTCTCTGCTGCAAACATACCGGCCCTGAATGGAGCGCGTGTGCATGTTGCATTTTAAAGTTGATATCACGTGTGCGTTCCCCACAATAACAATAAAACAGAACACATATCCATAAAGGATTAGAAATCTTGCATGCGCACTTCTAGATATTGTATGTATACTTACAGACATTTTCATGGTGTGCTAGTGTTTCACCATAACCGCGCAAAGAACTGTTGTAAATTGTATATGAGAGAAAAAACAAAAGGAAAAGAGAGAGGTAGGAGAGAGAAAGATTTTAATGCAGTTCTAGAGATAAAACAGAACGAAGTTTATGCAGAAGGAAGGTGGAGGGGTCGGATTGAATAGCGTTTCTCTGTCCTACTATTAGAGATGAGGCCCACCACTGAAAAAACTGGCGCCACCGTCGTCGTGACGTGCAGTTGAGTATCACGTGGTCACGGCCGACCGCGCCATCTGCTTCGGGAGCGCCCAAGCTAACTGAAAACGAAATTTTAGAATGCCACCTGCGCTGCGGTTCTGATCAAGTAAGGAGGTTTCCCACTTCGGTTGGGCGCTTGACAACATTGAAAGCACGACTAATACAGTGTATAGTCGCTGCCTTTTAAAGCATCTGATATGGTAGGACACTGCTCGGTGCCGCAGTGCAGGACGGAAGCAACAGGAGCCGGGTGTCAGCCTTCACAAGTGCCCGCAGGGTAAGAAGCTGCCTGAAGCTTGGATAGAGAAACTTAGAGCTGGTAAGCACCAATCCGCTAAAACTCGCGTGTGCAGCCAGCACTTCTGCGAGGAAGATGTCAGTGCACGTTAAAAGGCCCCAGGTGGTCGAAATTTCCGGAGCCATCCACTATGGCGTCTCTCATAATCATATCGTGGTTGTGCGACGTGAAACCCCAGATATTATTATTACTTCCACGAGGAAAACTTGAGCTTCGGCAGAGTTATTCAATGCTACTTATTGTCACGAAACTGCCGCCTCAGCTTCATATGGAGCCAGCGGCCGCCGCCAGAGGCGCCAGTGTGCATGAGAGGGCATGCGAACGCTGCTTTTGCTGTGGTTGTGTGTGGGAGAGCCTCGGCGTTCGAGTCTTCAAAATTTCCGCGATGGTCGCTTTACTTTCACGTAGCTACGTTTAACACACAACATGTGTAAATGAGTGCCTGAGTGCGTCGTAAGTCCTGAAATGTGCACCCGGACGAAAAGAGTAGCTGGTCGAAACGTGCAGCGCGCGGTGGTTTCCGCCTAAAAGGCACAAATATTCTGGATTTGAAGCGCCATAATCATCAGATGATTATGAGGCATGGCGGAATGGGAGACTCCAGATCGATTTTTCGTCATCTAAGGCTTTAACCTAATGAAAGTACACGGTAATTTTTTCTCTTCTTCTTTTTCACCCCGAGCGAAGTGTGGCCGAAGTGGCCTGGTAAGCACCGTTAGTCTCGACGTTTTAATAGATTCGACTTTTTAATATTTGCCTAAACTAAATACTGCGCACTTGCAACAATGCGCCAGTGGTGCCACTTGTAAAAAGTGGCGAATTTCTGGGCTGTTGCACTCACATTCAGCCGTAAGAAATCGTAATTTATTGATCGCAGCAGAGAGCCGATTGTTCGCCCAGCACGGCTGTTCAATTTTATATGAAACTTCGAGAACTATTTTAGCAGATCAATAAATCTTTACTACGAGGGATGCATCTATCTATCTATCTATCTATCTATCTATCTATCTATCTATCTATCTATCTATCTATCTATCTATCTATCTATCTATCTATCTATCTATCTATCTATCTATCTATCTATCTATCTATCTATCTATCTATCTATCTATCTATCTATCTATCTATCTATCTATCTATCTATCTATCTATCTATCTATCTTGCGAGGAACGGCGAGAACAGACATGGGCAATTTAAATGCGAGAGCGTAAGGAAAAACCGACATCGGTAGCGTTGACCCGACGAACGCAAAGAATAAAAATCAGGATAACAGCAGGAACCGAACCCAAGCATTCTGCCTGGCAGTCAGGTATTCTACCACTGAGCCACGCCACGTCTTGAAACTGCTTTGAAAAAAGACTCTATGCAGGCGTAATATCGATGCAACGTCAATTGTGGTGCACTTGTCCGTGTTACTTCTTCGTCCACCTTCTTGTTTTGCGCCAACGAATTTATAATCAGCTATGTGCCAACTAGTCCGACAGAATACGTTATTATGGTTGCAGTGCTGGCTACCTATTTCATTTTGTAACAAAGCAATAAACATTACATATGTACTCCTATGATACAGGCGTCAGACCGCGTTAACGTCAATCGTGGTTCTAGTGTTGGCTCCGCTTTTATAGAAGTATAATAAACATTACATTTGCTTAAAATGTACTGATGGGCTAGTTGGTGAGCCATGATTCTCGAATAGGCAGCGCAAAGGCAACGAACACGGCACAAAAAAAAGACGCAAAACACAGGCGCTGTACTGCAACTGGTGATTTATTGTCGAAAGACCCGCTTATGTATGTGAACCCCGCGCATGCGCCTCACACAAGGAATACGATGATACGGTACCGATGAACCTCCGCAGCTTCACCCACTCATCATCATTCACTCCGTGGATATGCTGTGATTTTTCTCGGGGCGATTGAGTGAGCATGGAACGCGGTCAGCCAGGTGAGGCAGGCGCGCGTCACAGAGCTATTTTTGGTTTGTATTAGCGTGATGCTGAGCGACGCCGAGGCTTTTACGAAAAAAGAAAACGCTTGGGCAAAGGTCGCCACCTCGCGGTGTGTTAAGGCATTGACAAAATTCTCTGAAAACGCGCCGAAAGGGACGCGTAACGCGTTGCAGGTGCTAGTCGCGGAGGCCACAGCAATGATGAATTACTTTACCTTACCAAGAGGTCAACCCACCAGCCGACAGAGTGGTAGATCTAAAATGCGCGTTCGTAAAGCCTCCAGAGTTAGTGACCGTGGCAGTGGATAGCGTGCCCGGCATCTGTTGTTGAGGACCAAGCGATCGTGGGTTCGATGCCCGTTGACGGTACCTTTTTTTCTTTGCCATCTGCTTGTGTATATTTTTTCGACGTCATTTCCGTGACGGAAATACGGCACTGAAGTCTTGGTGGACCCCGGCATAAAACACTTTCGTGTTAAAAAGACTCTACGCAGGCGTAATATCGATGCAACCTCAATTGTGGTGCACTTGTCCGTGTTACTTCTTCGTCCACCTTCTTGTTTTGCGCCAACGAATTTATAATCAGCTATGCGCCAACTAGTCCGACAGAATACGTTATTGTGGTTGCAGTGCTGGCTACCTATTTCATTTTGTAACAAAGCAATAAACATTACATATGTACTCCTATGATACAGGCGTCAGACCGGGTTAACGTCAATCGTGGTTCTAGTGTTGGCTCCGCTTTTATAGAAGTATAATAAACATTACATTTGTATTCCTATGATTCAGCAAGCTATATTCAAGCGTTGCTTGACTTCAGAGAAATACGCTAACGAAAGTTACCTATGATATGGACTTCATCGCACCGTAAAGGGCACCTCGTTTCGATAATACTGTCCCGTGGTCGTGACGTTGACGACAGGGTTGCCAGGTCGAAAAGTAAAGGAATAGCCGAAAAATAGGAAAAACTAGCCAAAATGTAGCCAGGGCAATAAAAGTAGCCAAAAGTAGCCACGCATGCGTGAAAAACACTTCCCCATTTTTATTTAAACGACTAAATGCAAAACCAGCGAAAATGTAAATATGTGCTGCATGAACAATCAAAAATCATAATTACTGAGATTCCAGCATAAGTTGCAGACTTTAGCAATCATTTCATGCATGCTGACGTAGTGTTCACGCTGTCGAAAAAACGACTCTCTCTTCACGCGTCTTGCGTGACTTTTCTTGAAATGAGTAGAAGTTGCGACAATAAAAATGAGTCTATGGCATGATGAGTGCGCTCAAGATGTCAGTTACTGCATTGAAGCATATATTAAAGACACGTTTACAAAAAATTCTTTCGTGATGAAGAATCCAGAGTCGCAGTCCGTACCAAAGCCTAAGAAATTATACAAGCAGTTCATCGGATTTCCTAGAATTAAGCTGTTGGGAGAGTTGCTACGACATTCTAAAGCGAACATTCATGACGATCTATGACTGTAAGGTGAAAGCCATCTTTTTTTTTAATTCTAAGTCGGCTGCATTGATTCCCTTGCCCCCGAAAGCATTCTGCACCTAGCGTCGCTATGCCCTGCCTCTGGGATCAGATGTATTGCAAGTTTTCTGCAACTCACGTGCCTCCGAGATCGGCCAACATATGACAAATCGACGATGTCATTTCATGAAGTCACAAGTTTGGATGCCCTGTGAATGTTTTGGTGCTCTGTAATGCCATCATCACGTCACTCTTTGACGTCATAACTTTCCGGGTGACGTCATCACAAGATGTTTTTGCATCACTCGTGTTACCGCCGCCGACGCTAGCGGTCACTTTTCGCATTTTATGAGGTATTTAGGACCTTCACCTTAAAACAGTTGCGGATGTATGTAGTATAACGCCCGTATGCTGTGGCCCCGCGATCGCTGAATTGAGGCTTCATTCTGGCATGCCCCATTTAGTTATACAGACAGCCCACTATAAGAGCATATGTCAAAGTTCAGCCACAACGATCGCCTGCATTAAACTCAATAAACCGGTTGGGGGGTGTCCATCGCGGCGGCCGCGTGCAATGTGCGCTCTCTGTACATGTTATGCAAACAGATGACATCTGTAAACAGTCCTGCGCTTTCTTTTTGTCCAATATTACCATTCTATCTCTAAAACATTTCCTCCTTTCGAAAGTACTTAGAGAAATGTTCAGGAGGGCTCCCGCGATGTGTTTTCATCTAGCGCTGACAGACAAACCTATGGGGAGCGCGCCGGCGTTATCCTTCATAGCACGCAAGCGAGGCGCGTCCGATAGACGGAGAGTCCATCACTCCTCACCCACAGTATTGAGGTATTGAGGTAGAAGAAAAAAGGTCTAAGAGAGAAAAATCACACCATCTCCCGCTAAAGGGGACCATGAGGCGAGGCGAAGCAGCGTTTCGGTAGGTCGAGCCCGCATTTCAGAGGGGGAGTGGAGAAGGGGGAGAGGGGAAGTGGAGAGGAGGTGTGGAGAGCGTTTGCGCATGCGCAGAAAGGGTGGTCACGCCGCACACCACCACCACCACCACCACCACCACCGGATTGAACTCCTCCATAAGATGCTTCGCATCTAATAAAATGGAAGAGAACAGTGAGCAATGATGAAATTATACGTTGACTTATGCACCTGTAGTGCGCACTGTACATGTACAGTGTCTCGAACTGCTCAAGACACACAATATAAATGCAGTTTACTTATACACGAAAACTATATATAGAAATTCGTCAGAGTCATAATTATGTCTTAAAAAGTCAATGGCAGTGCTCATTACGCAACATATCTTATATAGCTATACGCGTCCAGACTTTTGTCACAGAAAAAGTCTACTACTTTTGTTATGCATAGACATATGCCCATTATATTCCCACTTTCATAGAAGAGTTTCCTCAGATGGAGCTTTGGAGATTAGCAATTATAGAGTTCTTTGAAGTGTGATGGCTTTACTACATGAGAACGTGATGTGCTGCTGAAATATCTCTGAAGTAATAAGGTCTGAAACAGTGTGTAATGTGAATTAGCGTAGACTTGCGAATTGTGACACGTCTGTTTCTGGTGTTGCTCTTTTAGTGGACCAGTGTAGTCGGCGGTGTAACTTTAACTTGATGCCTTCGTGATAAATTGGTAGTAGTTACTTGTTTTATCCTACCGTACACTATTACACAGGGCGTATTTTACACATACAAAACGATGATTGACGCGTTGAAAATGTTGTAATTATAATTTACTTTCCAAGTTTCTTGCACGTCATTTTTTAGACTGTCAATAATTTATTAGGAGTATTTAGCTTTCCGAGATTATCTGAAACAAAGTTCTTTGCGCCGGTTAGAATGCATGTGCGCTGCATCGCGTAGCTTCGTCGGCTGAGAAGACTTCTTCTTCACAGTCCTGCTTGCCGATGCTGATACGTAGTGATGCACTGATGCCAATTGCCTGCCGAGGACACAACCTTAAAAATAGCCGATAAAACATGGGAGTGTATGGGCACGCTGTGACAAGTACTCCTATAATCAAACGAAAAAAGAGAATGCAACTGAAGTAGTAGCATGAGTTGATTAGCAATTTTCAAGAGCTCAAAGGAGGATTATACGTATACAATAACAATTACGAATATTCACCGGCCAAGGATTTTGATATTTAGAAAGATCCAGCTTGACAGGAGCGAAGGGGTTATGAGTGGCCACTGAAGTGACAGCGAGGGCCCATAGTATCAATGCTTTGGAAGCTGCCATCCATAGGGAACGACCAGCTACGTTGATCCGACTTTCTTTTCGAAGCGGCCGCGCTGCTTTGAGATACTTCTGTTACCTGTTTGGAAGAGAACAGCGCACTGGTGAAAATAAAAGTTTGTGACATTTGGCTCGTTAAACTATGCGGCTGCACTTGTTTCAAGCATTTTCTAACGCATAAAGCCTGACGCGCCATTTGAGTGACGTCTATGCAGCTAGCGACGTCATGATTGTCTCATACTGATTAGTAATAAATATCAACCCTTTAAGCCGTGCGTAGACTCTATTGACGTAACTATGTCATTAAAAAACAGCAGTGATATTTCGAGGCGGGTTAAACTGCACGCTGTTTCTTAGGGCTGAACTTTCCACGTAAGGGCTCTCCATCTGTTCTAGCTGACGGCCATCACCTTTAAGGACTTTTAAAATGCGAAGCATTTTTTCGAGAACCAAATGTACTTTGACCTTATATCTATCCAGCCGCCTCCGTCCGTCTGCCGGGGTGGTCGTTTCATTACCTTGGCATATACTAAACATTGCATGTCATGATAGAAGCGTACGGTGAACGTGAATGACATGTAATGACATGAACAGCCTGATGCGCATGTCACAAGAGTCATGACTTGCTCGAAAAGGTGCCATCTTGACGCCATGGTGGTCATTTCATTACCAAGGAAGTGACGGATTCTGAATGAATTAAGGCGCGCCAAAGCAGAATCTAGTCAGGAAAATCGGCAAGCATTCTGAAATACACAAGTAGACAGCTTATTCTTTGGGCGCGATGTGTGGTGCCCATCTGTTTCTTTTTTAAAGTATAGACTATTTTACAGATGACCCGCCACGGTGGTCTAGTGGTTGTGGTGCTCGACTGCTGACCCGAAGGTCGCGGGATCGAATCCAGGCCGCGGCGGCTACATTTCGATGGAGGCGAAACGGTCGAGGCCCGTATGCCTAGATTTAGGTACACGTTAAAGAACACCAGATGGTCAAAACTACCGGAGCCCTCCACTACGGCGTCCTTCATAATCATATCGTGGTTTTGGGACGTAAAACCCCAACTATTATTTATGATGGGTTATTATTATTATTTTTGATTATATTGCTACTTTTTATTACTACTATTTTATTACTACTATTATTATTATACGGATGGGTTTCGGTGCCGCCATATTGGGCTGTTAAAACTTGCCGTTTCGTATCTTTAGCAAATAAACGAACAGTGCTATGGTTGACGTATACACATGATAATGGTTGGGTTGGTGCATTCCACGTTTCCTGACCTTATCAATTCACATCGCGAAATAAAAATAAGAAAACATCCGTTTAACAGCCCAAGGTGGCGGCGCCCATATGTCTTGCGTAAAACAGCGTATAAACAGGCGCGAAAAACTATTTCTCCTGTCTGCAAGAAGCACCGCAGTGGCGGCTCCGGCTCCTGAGTTTCATGCTTCGCAGACAAAGCAAAGGTTGATATTGTGGTTTTCTTGTGCAGAGCTCCAAAGAAAGAGATAAGCACCAAACACCACACGCAAAAGTAATGCGATCCGCCGGCACAAGTGAGATTACCTGCTGCTTTTCACGAAAAGATACAGCCGCGGCACTCCTGCCTTCAAATTTCGTTACTTCCTTGTCACTGGTAGCTCTGCTCTGACGTAACAGGGCGCCGCGTTTCCTGGCGCCGAGAGAGATCACTT
Source organism: Rhipicephalus sanguineus (assembly GCF_013339695.2). Taxonomy (NCBI): domain Eukaryota; kingdom Metazoa; phylum Arthropoda; class Arachnida; order Ixodida; family Ixodidae; genus Rhipicephalus; species Rhipicephalus sanguineus. The sequence goes on along the minus strand of NC_051180.1, from coordinate 66,996,009 downwards.
TCGATATCGCCCTTAAAATTCGGTGACGTATATCTCGAATTACGTGCAACTTTTGTTATTTAAATAATATTGGTATGTCGTACACAACAACTTTCGAATATAAACTGACCTCAAGTCAATAATTTAAAAGTTAATTAACAACTTTTGTTAATTAGTCGCATCGATGTCATTTTAGCAGAGGCAAAGTATATCCGCCTCGACGTAGAGTTCCTTGTGTGAAAACGACAGAGGCCTTACTGTCATAGGATTTTCATAAAAAAATGTGTATTGTCTAAAAGAAAACACCCTGTGTTGCGGGGTTTATTGAGATATTCAACGACAGCGACGGTCGTAGCAGCAGCAGGCAGGACGTAGCGGGCAGGGCGTATGTGTTGTCTGTGACACAAATGACCAGATGTCAGTTATTTAGCTGATATATCTGAATATGCATGACATGACATAAATGCGATAAACGCCATGACACGTGCCGTATTTACTTGCATAGTATTGAGATTGGTCGGTCAACTGTTCGCTAGTGTTGCCTGCCCTGCATATATGAGAATGTGCAAGCATGCATGACAAATCATGTGGTAGTAAATGACATGCAATTTCAGGACTGGCATGACACGAATTACGTAAATGACAGGATGTGATCACAGGTATTTCTTTAGCAGGTATAACTCGGTAGGTATAACTCGGTAGGTATGTAGATGATATGGCGTGACATAGATGCCATGACATGTACCGTATAATGTACTTGTATAAGAAGAACACCGGTGGAACAACTGTTGGCGAGTGTCGTATAATGGTGCCTAGCGTTGGCTGACTGTTGGCCGACCACTGACTATATTGGCTAAGTGCTGGCTATTGCTTGTCAAAGTTGGCCGGTCTGGCTAAATGTCGGTTAGTGAGTGCTAGTTTTGGGCAAATAGAGGTTAACCAGTGGCTAATGTGGCTAACTGCCAGCCACTTATTGCTGAGGCTCGGTAATTTCCAATTTTTGTTGGCTAGCATTTCATAATGTTGTTTAAGTGTCAGTTACTGCTGACTAGTGCCGGTGGTGTTGAATAGTGCTTACAGTGCTCATGATGGTTATGTGTTGGTTCGTGGCTGCTAATACTGGATAGTGCTGACTAGTGCATGCTAATAGTGACAATTGGTAGCTAATTTTTTTTCTTATTTTTTTCTTTATTTTACCGTCAGGGCCTTTCGGCATTACAGAGGGGAGTGAATTACAGGAGCAATAGTTGAAAGTGAGTGATAAAATAACAATGGTAACATTAAACCGCGAGGGCTACAATATTTGCTAATCACACAATGCTAGCTGAGTATGTCTAATACTCTGTATAACGAGAAAATAAAGTAAAATACGTGTTATTTGCTTATTATAGAATACTAGTTTGGTATGTAAGATGCAGCGTTGGAACAAGAGTGCAGCTGCTTCTTAAAATGGCATGATGAAATTGGCAGGTGTAGCATTAATAACATACCACATAAACGGACAGCTAACATTAGTTCAAACAAGTGCTTGTTACTATACAATGTTAGCTAACGCTTTACAAAACTTCTCGTTGTTAACAACAGACACATTATCAGCGGGAAGGTCGTTCCATTCATGTGACTTACGAGATATAAATTATTCCGAAAAACATGTTGTGTTACGTGCACGAACTCTAATTTTGTGCTGATCATCAATGTGGTGAGATAAGTAATATGGTCGTGACATGAATTCCGGATGTAGAGTAGGGTGGTGATATAATTTATGAAAAAAAAATGATAAACGAGAAGCTTTACGGCGCGTAGCCAGTAACTCAAGGCCCAGACCTGATTTCATTGAAGATGCACTCACCGTTCGGCTGTAATTCTAAAGAATAATGCAAGAGTTACTTTGGTTTAATTCATTTGAAAGAATTAGGTTGTCGTGGTAGGGGTCCCATATAGCTGAAGCATACTCTAATTTTGTCTTTAGCAATGTTTTTAGAGTAGTAACTGTAGTGACAATGGAGTGCGAGAAAAGTTGCTGCTCAAATAACCCAGCAAACGGTTGCCTTGATTAGTTATGTACTCAATATGTTTGTTACATGTTAAGTTAGATGTTATATGTGTATCTATATGAATTTGTTGTTGCTGAAGAAATGTTATTCAGATGATTCACGGCCAGGTAGATATCCGATCTAGATAGTCTCATAAATTTACACTTCTTAATGTTAAGCTCCATTCATCACAGTTGACACCTGTTTTATACGTTATTGATACCTGCTCAGTGGCGTAGCCAGGGGGTGGCACATCGGGCCCGTGTCCCCCCCCCCCCTCCGGAAAAAAATTTAGTGTTGGCTAAGGCTTGCTAGAGTTGCCATAATATCGACTAGCACGGGATAACGCTAGGTAACTCTCAGTTAGGGTTGGCTAGCATTAGATAATGGTTAACTGTAATTTAGTGTTGCTTAAAGTTAATTAGTGCTGACTAATGCTGGCTACAGTCCCATAGAGTTGGCTATCCACTCTCATAACAAAGTAAACAGTAGTGTATGAGCACTACAGTGACCGGCCAACTTATAGTCTATTGCAGAGGTCTCAAACGCACCTCAGCTAGCGGACCGTAGTCACAAAATGTAGTCTCGCTAGGGCCGGGACAGTGAAGAAAGTTGTAGTGGAGGTGGGGGGTGGGGAGGGGGAGGGTTGTGTCAGCTAGCGTTACCAATTTGAAAGAAGGCCCTTCCCATATCTCATATATCAGTCATTTCTGAAAGGAATTAGGCCTTAGGACTCGAGAGACGTATCAATACCGATCTCAAAAATGACTATAATCCGGACGACTCTGAAACGTAGAGTTTCATCAGCGAAGCTGTTTTAAGCTATCGGTAACTTGCGCTCCGTCGTGCGAAATTGCACGGGTGCACATGTGTATGCGCCATAGGAATTGGGCAAGCCCCACTACGTGCTACGTTCACGTGCTACGTGACGCCAACAGGCAGAAAAAAGAGTGTTCCACACTCGCCGTCATGGCTACTGGCGGCGCTGACTGACGCTCCCACGTTTAAATGTACACATATACCCTATAAAGTGGACAGGGGGATGGCCGCCGCGGTAGCTCAGTTGGTAGAGCATCGGACGCGTTATTCGAAGGTCGCAGGTTCGGTCCCTGCCCGCGGCAAGCTATCTTTTCGTCCACTTTTCTTTCTTCAGATTTACCTTACATTTACTACTATAAACATCCCCTATACTTTCCTTGGCATTATTGTCTGTTAGTTCTCATTAATGTTGTATACAAATATATATATATATCCGGGATATGGCGGCGACGGCGAAAATCAGCCGAGAGTGGCCATATAATAGCTATCCCAATAATAATAAAAGAGAGGCGCGCCATTGGCTGCGCTGTCAGTGACGTCGTTTTCTTCGTCGCAACCCAGTATTTCATTATGAAACGCGAACACATAACCAATAATTGAGAAAGACAATAATGAACCATCGAGAATAACCCAGTGATAAACATCGGGGCCGCACGTTTGAACTTCGGGTTAACCATTTGTACGGAGAGCTTTAGCGGGGATTTTAAGTTTTCTTGCCAAGCAAATGGAATTATACCAATAAAAAGTAGCAAAATTGAAAGATATAAACTGCAGCAGGTCTCCTGCTAGTAGGTGACTCCTAGTATTGGTTTACTTTTGATGAGTACTGGCAAATGTTGGCTAAGTGTTCGCTAGTGTTGACTAGTGTTCACTACTGTGTTCACTAATGTTGGCTAGTGTTCACTACTTCTTGCGAATGTTGGCAACTCTGACGAAATGTCTAGTGATGCAGGACAATAATTTTGGCAAAGGTGGCTAACCGATGGTTGTTGGCGAGCTTTACCTGGACTACCACTACTATCATTACCAGGACTGTCACTGCCTCATATTGAACGGCGGCTTGTATTTGCTAATGCTGGCAAGTGTATGGTAATACTAGTGACGGTCACGTTAAACCCCAGATATTATTATTATGGCTAGTGACGGCTAAGTGTTAGCTTATGGGCGGCTGGTGTTCGCTAGTGATATCTGATATTGGCCAGCAGAGGCTAACGTTGGCTAATTGTCGGCTACTGTGGAATTGTCTGCTCTAGTGTTGGTCCCCCCATGTTCCTTCCCCATTGCGGGGTAGCAAACCGGATAATTTTCTTCTGGTTAACCTCCCTGCCTTTCGCTCAACCTTTCTCTTTCTCTCTCTCTCTCTCTAGTGTTGTTCAGACTGCCGGCTAGTGTTCACGGTAATTTTGGCTAGGAGTCGCTAATGTTGATTAACTGCCAGCAAGTGTAAGGTACCTAGTGCTTGGTAGCGGCGGCTAACCGTCGGCTAACACTACAGAACCTTGAGTAGCTGTCAGTTGTTGGCTAGTGGTGGCTACTGTTGGCTAACTGTCAGTTCGAATGTTGAGTGCTGCCTATCCGCTCCTATAAGAATGTAATCAATATTGCATTCGTTCAGCTATGATCGTTTAAATTATATGTATCATGTACAGAATTGCTGCACTTCGCAGGTATGGGCCGACAAACGCTACCTATAGTGGACACGTCAGTGCGCCGGAACATTTACTTCTCTTCAACGAAACTGACGTCCGCGCTCGAACGCGAGTAACTACGCGACGTCGGACTATAAGCTACTCTTTAGGCGTCAGTGCGGTCGACGTGCCTGGCAGGCTTCCGTCACGCACACAATTTCTGATTTACAAGAAGGAAGACGTTGATCCGCCTCGTAACACTTGGGTTAATGCCAAAGAACGCGTCATTACCCGCTCTTTGCAGACTGCTTCGTATAACATCGATTCTCCCAGTTCGTGAGATTTCCCTGAACTTCTTGTCCTTTGACTCTAAATTTCGAAACCACAGCATGATTTTGCGGCATGTGTAGCAGAAAACTTCAGCTTACCTGTAACCAGCTGGAATTCTTCGACCTGCCCCTAAATCTAAGTAGACCACCCGACTTGGCAGCTTAGCAGGCTGAGGTGTCGCGCTGCTAAGTGCTCAGAGTAGCGGGTTCGACTCCAAGGCCACGGCGGCCACATTTCGACGGGGTCGCAATGCAAGAACACCCGCGTACTTAGGTTTAGGTCCACGTTAAAGAGGCGTATGGGAAAGAAATTAATTCGGAGTCCCGCACTACGCCGTGCCTCAGAGTGATATCGCGGTTTCGGCATGTAAAACCCAGTAATTCTTAATTTAACTGTAGGCAGACAAGCGCTGTTGCATTTCGCCCCCTCAAAAATGCGGAAATGCGACTGTCGTGGCCAGGATTCAACTGGCACCTTCGGACTTGGCAGCGCCGCATTGTACTTTATAAGGCACCACAGTGCTTCAGTACTTGCATAAACATTTTAAATATACTGAACGCGACTGAAGAAGAATTTTCATGATGATCGCAACGTCTAACGTGTGAAAGAATAAAGAGGGAAAAGCCCTTCTTTTCACTCATGACCATATACGCGCTCAGCAGCTTGTGGCATATAGGAAAATTTTCAAGAGAACGTTATTTACACGTGCATTCTGGAGTTGTGAAAACTGCAACTTGCCGCATTCAAGTTAGACAGGGTCTTAGAATAAGGTTAAGTCCCGAGGTTCTATAGCCTTTATATGTGACACCGCAATAACCGATTCAAGTGGAGTTGAATCGGTTGCTGATGTGCCACAATTAAATGCTGTAAAATGTGGCCACGTAAGCTTCGAGTAGGGACACTTTTAACACATGCCAAGCAAGCCACAATTTCTCGAAGCTCACAAGAGCACGTGTAAATAGCCTTTCATCAGGTTTGCAGAATGAGCAGCGAAATGCCACTTGCGTATATCTCGCAACCACTTTATAAAAGTCAGGGGCCAATTGCGTCCTGCGCGCAAACAAATGGGAAGCAGGACTAAATTCTCATTGAGCTGCTTCATCTACGGCGCAAGCACGATGTTGCTGGCACAAGTGCCGAAAGTGCGGAAAAACATCTGTCTTCAAATGAGGTGTAGAATATGTCAGAGTCGAACATGCGGGTGCTAATGACTATACAGGATACAAATTCCTATCGATCCCACGCAGTGCGACAGACAGACCGACAACGAACTTTATTGGATCCTGAGGAGTGCCAGAATCGATGTTATGCGAAGCAATGAGCAAGCAGACGGCGGAGCACGCTTAGGACAATGCCGTACGAGCTGGAGCGACGTCTCTGTCTGAATAAAGCTGTTCTGTGGGTGACGCAGAATTATCAGACACGATGACTGCACTTTGACGCCTGACAGGTGGTATAGAGTCCGGCGTAACAGTGGCACCTACGTTTGAGCGCCGACATCCCTTCCGTACACTAAAAAAAAAGAAAGATGTCTTTTGACTCTTCTTTGCTACACATGTGAGTCTCGTATGTATAGCTCTCGTTGCAGAGTCACGTTGACTCTCTTTCCGAAAGTCATGGGACGCACGACTCTCCAAGAGAGAGTTAGCGTGCCTTTTTAAAGAGAGTCATACATCTCATTGCTCTCTTAAAGAGAGTCAGCGTGTCTCCCTAAAGACAGTTATACATGGGAGAGTGAGAGTCACATGTGTGGCAAAGAAGAGTCAACGGACACCTTTCTTTCTTCGAGTGTAGAGCAGAGATGCGCACTACACTGATTGAGCCATGCCTTGTAAGTTTTATGAGCTTTTTTTTTGGAATTCAGGACTCGCGTACACACGTCACCGAGCTCAGATTGGTATTTTGTGACCCACGCCTTCCTGGTTCGGCGAGCTATGGTCCACGTGCGGCAGCGCCATCTTTTGTGAGTTCGTTGCTTTCATTTGTTCTTTCTTCGGCGGGTGCGCGCGCAGCCATATTGGCGTACAACCTCCCTTCTATTTGGAGGCGAATATATAGGACTCTTGTTTTTCTTTTGTTATTTATTTATTTATTCCTGATGCACATAGGTATGTCTGCCAAGGTGTGTGTAACCGTGCGCTTGCTCTCCTGATTTTTGAGGAACAGTGCGTATAGATGCGACAACTCTGGCTTTCTTTTTCAAAATGCGCAACTGACAGCGAGATTGGCGCAACACAGACGCCTGAACGAAAGCAACAGCATATCTTCTATTAAATAGTTTCGGGAGACAAAAGCATACCCGTCAAAATCCTGTCCTTGAAAATCCGCGGGTCATTTAAAAACCTACTGTTCGAGACAGCGTATTTCTTCTTTAATTCTTCATTAGTTACGACAACCTGCTCTTCAATGTACAATATTTCACGGTGCTTTTCGAATTTCAAAAATGCCCACTTTGGTAAGCACTATGAACGATTTCGATTATGGAGCTTTTCTGAGTGCTGCTAGTAATAGCCACAAAACGCAGAAACTTCCTCTGAGAGCGCTGCATAGCAATCGTTGACGACACATCCCCACAAGTTCTGCATGAAAAGCTAGCTTGGGGGACGCTTAACCCTTTCAGACGCCGCATATGAAGAACTGCCTGTAAATGCACCAAATCGATACAAGCTCGTTTCAAGGCATTCGATAATATATTGCAACAAAAATGATGTCTTAATGCCTTATTTATGTGTGTTATAGTAATCATTTCTAATTACTTTGCAATTAAATATCTCTTTATTCTGAAACCATTCATGCTCTGTTTTTGCATAAATAGAATGAAATCTCAGGCTAGAAATATAGTGAAAATTCGCCTTCGGTTATGTCCACTTTGAGCAAAGAAAAAATTATACTTTTGACGTGGGCCGCGGGAAGCGGCACGTCGAACGACTCGTCGTATATGGTAGTGCCTTCAGCAAAATGATCATATGTAACAGTGCGCTTCTAAATAAAGTTTAAGGAAGACAAATTTATTGTGCAGGAAGTTCAGTTTATCCAAAGCCCAATGTATCTTGCTCTTTCTTTGCCCGTAGCATATACAAATAGCGAAAACAAGTCGTGTGCAGAAATGTGTACATAGCGCCTCAAAAGGTTAAGCTGCGCAGTAACGCGGTAGCGCTTCGGGCACGATTCTCATCGCCTTCTCATACACTTCTCATGCTTCGCATCTCGGTAGACACCTCAGCTGAGCCGTGGAAAACAACATCTGTGAGCGTGACATTTTCCATTCTAAGCTCTCCTCCATTGTGAACTCGCGATTTTCCATTGTAAACGTGCACTGCAAGTACAGCTGCGAAGTACCCAGTACGCATATTTCACCCTTTTGCAAAGTACAGAGGTGCCGACTAAGTGTCTGTAAGGTAATACGCGCACCTACGTAGCTGCATACTTTGTCGATGCCGTAGCTGAAAGTGCTGCTAATGCTGCTACTGCTGCTGCTGCTGCTGATGATGATGATAATGATGAGGGTGATGAAGTATGCCCTTTTAATCGGTGGACCGCTTTAAACCACTCACTTATTACGCAATTCACATGGTGTGACAACATGGTGCAATTCTGCGCTTCTGCCACGCATATTACATCTGTTAACGTGACTCCTCACCCGATGTGACGCCTGTATTGGAATGGCATTGTCGTTAAAGTCCTGGCTGCCACATATAATGCCTGGGTTCGATTCCGGCTCGAACAGCGGTTTTTATCGTTTGCATGCATTCGTGTTTTTGTCTCACTGACAACTCCGCCGATGCCTAAACCGCATTTTATGCGACATGATTCTTTAACACTATCGCATTAATACTTTTCTTGACTCTGGCATTACCATTTTACGTAAGCGTCCGTTATAGCTCGAGGGTGGGGGATGGTTCAATTTTTGCTGCACTCACCCACTCGGCCCCTCCCCCTTCTTTTGCCTACTGGGTATGGCGGTGCCGCAAATTTTACTTGGCAGTTCATTTCGTTCTTGACATTCAATAGCCTAAAATGACTTTCACGTACGTGAACCAAATTTTGTTCACACCAGCGAGCTGGTTACATTGTCTGCGTTCTGAGATGCACAGTTAGTCCAGTGTACAGACGAATGCATCGTCACCGGTCTTCTAGGCTCAGCATCGCACATCTTCCTTCTAACTCACAGTATAACGCGCGGGGAGGTTATCGTACTTGTGCTTTATGTCCAGAGCATCACGGGGACGGCAAATTATCGCCTTGAGTGTCCCTGTAGTTTCAATCGCTAAAACATTCGGCAGATACCACACATTGTGGGAATCGATGTAATGCAAAGCACTCAGGGAGGAGATGCATACACTGCATTGTATGTTTTTGAGGCAAATCAAGGCATTCGTGACACCGTACCATGAGCGTGGCACCTAAATCATGCCGTACATGACATGCATATCATGATCGTTATGTTACCGCCCGTGGTTTATGTTTGTCATAGAGTCATATCCCGCCTTACCAGTTTTGGTATATGTCAAGCTAGCGAAACGGCCGCGAGCGCACCATGAGCGTGGCATGTAAGTCATGCCGTACATGACATGCATGTCATGATTGTGTTAACACCTATCGTTTATGTTCTTCATAGAGTCACGTCATGCAATACCAAATTTGGTATTATCAAGCTAGCGAAACGGCCGCGAGCGCACCATGAGCGTGGCATGTAAGTCATGCCGTACATGACATGCAAGTCATGCCGTACATGACATGCATGTCATGATTGTGTTACCAACAGTCATTTATGTTCTTTATACAGAAATGCCTCGCCACACCAACTTTGGTATATATCCACTCCATTAAACGGCCACGAGCGCCCCAATACCCCGTGATGTAAATCGTGCCGTACATGACATGCATGTTATGACTGGCACATTACGACCTGTCACTTATGTTCGTCATACAGCTCTGTCACGCCGTACCTATTTTGGTATATATCAACTTAATAAAACGGCCGGAAGAGCACCAAGACTGTGGCAAGTAAATTATGCCGTTCATGACATGCATGTAACAATGTTCATGCTGTCACCTGCCATTTATGTTCGTCGCACACTCATGCCACGTCATGCTTATTTTGGTATACATCACAATAACGAAACGGCCACGAGAGCACAAAGTCGTAGGCGGCTAGATAGATACATTCAATGTGGCAGAAGTTCGCTGAGAAATGCTGCACATTTAAATATATATAAAGGCATATCTGTATGTTTTTGTTGGTAAACATTTTTCAAAAGAGAAAAATTGTGTAATTTTCCATCTTGCTTCTATTACAACGTTTTTAAGTGCTTGAGAAATATGCTAAGTTCTGCTGTTAAGGCGGCTTTGTTATGGTATTTGAAAAATAATCGAAACAAGAACTAAATCCCGGTAGATACCACGCATTGTGGGAATGAAGGAAAGCTATGATTTTTCAAGGGCTCGTTTATTTTTGTTAGACACAATATTAATGAGAACTAACAGACAATAACGCCAAGGAAAGTACAGGGGGTGTTATCTGTAGTATTTAGAATGTAAATGTGAAGAAGTAAAGTGTACGAAAAGATGACTTGCCGCCGGCAGGGACCGAACCTGCGACCTTCGAATAACGCGTCCGATGCTCTACCCACTGAGCTACGGCGGCGGTCATCCTCCCGTCCACTTTCTGGGGTATATATGTTGATTTCTGGGGTATATGCTGGGGTATATGTTAATTTCTGGGTATATATGTTGATCAACATATATACCCCAGAAAGTGGACGGGAGGATGACCGCCGCCGTAGCTCAGTGGTAGAGCATCGGACGCGTTATTCGAAGGTCGCAGGTTCGGTCCCTGCCGGCGGCAAGTCCTCTTTTCGTCCACTTTACTTTCTTCACATTTACATTCTAAATACTACAGATAACACCCCCTGTACTTTCCTTGGCGTTATTGTCTGTTAGTTCTCATTAATATTGTGTCTAACAAAGATAAACGAGCCCTTGAAAAATCATAGCTTTCCTTCATTCATAGCGAGGGTCTCGTCCTGGCAGACTTAATGCCTTCAGGTAGTATGGCGAGGGATTATTGGTCAGCTGCCAACTCGTAAAAAGGTCACGTGCTACGTGACGCCAAGAGGCAAAAAAAGAGTGTTCCACACTTGCCGCCATGGCTGCGATTGGCGCTGACTAACACTCCTAGGTTTAATCAACATATATACCCCAGAAAGTGGACGGGAGGATGACCGCCGCCGTAGCTCAGTGGTAGAGCATCGGACGCGTTATTCGAAGGTCGCAGGTTCGGTCCCTGCCGGCGGCAAGTCATCTTTTCGTCCACTTTACTTTCTTCACATTTACATTATAAATACTACAGATAACACCCCCTGTACTTTCCTTGGCGTTATTTTCTGTTAGTTCTCATTAGCATTGTGGGAATGGATTTCATAAGAATCAGTAAGCGAGTAGCAGCCTATGTCGGATTTTTCGCTTTGAGCCACATGTTACGAGGTGCATCGACGTGTTTGTGCAAATTGAGCAGTTGGCACATATCGGGGGCTTGCCAGGGTAGCTCATGGTCTGACGTAACAGTGGGACCCGAGTTAGAGCATAGACGTCAGTTTTATGACAACGAAGTGCACTCTATGGCACAATGATGCGCATATCATGAGTATCGGTCGTCGGCGTATTCTAGCAACGCCTGACTATAGCTAGCGGAATGATAGGTGTAAATATATAATGTTTGTCACATTCTTATAAAACCAACACTGTAACCAAGATTGGCGCTGTCCCGATAATCTTTTTCTGAAGCAGTTTGAGGCAGTGGCGTGACTCTGTGGTCTCCCATGCTGTGCGGACTACCATGTGTGTACTCCCATGCTGAATGCCTGGGTTCGATTCCCCTTCAAGCCGTGATTTTTATTCTTCGCTTCCATCGGAATGTTTTGCTCATCGACAACGTTGCCGACGCTGGCACCGTATTTTGTGCAGCACGGGCTCCTTAACGCTATCGCGCAAAGATTTCCAAAGTCTATTCTCACTGTCTCTAGGTTGATATAGACTGTGACGCATACTCGAGTACCACGGCCCGTGGTATACGGGTATGTACCATACGTTACTGGTGGAAAGGGCTTCGTGACGTATGCAAGAGTGAAGTCGCGTTATTCATGTCGTGGCTTGTGAATCGTGTTCATTATTCGTCACACACTCATGCCCTCCTAGGCCGATTTTGGTATGCATGATTTTAAGGAGCCGACAACAAGAGCGCCCAGACGTAGGCGGCTAGACAGATAGACCGAAACGGTCAAAATGCCTTTGGTTCGCTGAGAAATGCTTCGCATTTAATAGCCGCGACACCACTGTCACATCCCTAGTGAACAAATCCCGTGGACATAAAAAGTATTTACGAATTGTGCCATGCTTCTTCGCGAACATTCAAAACACGCGCTGACAAATTCTACGCGCGGGAAGAGTGTAACTACACGTGTAACTTAATTCGAAGGCCGAGGGTTCCCATCGATGGAAATGGTGCGTTTTGGTCCACTTAAGTTTAGTTCAATTTTGGTCATAATTATTACGCTGCAGTTAAAAATAACTATGTCTACTATGCTTTGCGTGGCTTAATTGTCTATTGGTTTCATTGTTAGTAACTACACTATAGTAACAGAATAGAAAGTTGCCCAGTATAGATACACCTAATATTTTTATTTGTGCATTGATAATGCCAGTACAACTTTCGCTATTGCGCTAGTTCGCGCAGCAGTAGCTGTTTCAGAAGATACTTCTTTCTTTCTTTAAACGGCATGAGGGCCGAAAAACTTCCACCCCATCTTCGCACAGAACGTTGAACAAGAACTCGCAACATAGTGGCAACGGATGATTGGCGCTGTTATCCGGAAACCACAACGAGCAACGGAGGGAGTTGCAGTCGTGACCGGGGCAGCTGGAGTTATCTGTGTAGTGAGAAAGCAAATGGCAAATAAAATCAACATCGATTATTAAAATTGGGAATTCACACCTTTGCATCATACTGTAGTCATCAAGCAAATAAACTGGTTACAGCTCTGGTAACTGGTAAAACTGAAAAAAAAAAAAAATGGCTGTAGCTCCAAATAAAATATCGATATAAGCGAATGCTGTAACGTAATTTCGATACAACAGCGCTCGTGTAGAATCAGTAATGAGCTTACCCTATCTCCTAATAACCTGCTTTTTTGTCTTTGCTTATTTCTCACCATGTAGTTTTACTTGCCACTCTTGGCCGTTGAGGTATCAGACTTATTCAATATGCTGTTTTCCTTTTCTTTCTTGAGTTGCTGCAACCTGTAACAATTGTCCATATTCCACTTCCCTTTTCCGTAAAAAAAATGCGGCCTTCCGTGATTGTAATCCTGCACGCTGTCATGCTCCGTTCTCCGCCCCTGCCTCTAACATATTCGAAGTCTCTCTGTTTGTGCCACTTTAAGATATACACACCTTAGCGACTGCGGGTTTATCACCTGAAGAGAGCATAGGAACTACTCATAAGATTGCCGCTAGATAGAGGCAGGTAATGTTGTCAGAGGACAGGAAAGCAGTCTCATTACCAGAACTCCAAGAATTAGCGCAAGTACAATGTGCTTAAAACCAGTCGTAACATCATTTCTGACGATTTGCAATTTCTTTCATAAGGCTGTAATGCAGTATATCAGCTTCGTGTTGGCGTCAGGCCAACTGTGTTTGAAGTTCTGGCTTTCCGCGAGGTATCGCCTACGCCATAAATAAAAAAAAAAAAATTTGAAGTAGGACAGCACGCACTACGCCATTATTCGTCTTTTTGCGGATAAGCGAGGTACCCGCTACACATCTGTAAGGTATTATGGGCATTTTGTAGATAGTGCATGTGGCTGATGACGATGAAGAAATATGGCTGAGCACTTTGCAAGTGGGTGGGAAACATTAAACCGCACACTCGTTGCGCAATTAGGATTGTGTGATGATTGGTTGTAATTTTACTCTTCCGCCAGGCTATATTACCTAGGTTAACGCAATTCCTTGCCCAACATGACGCCTGTATAGGGTCTTTTTGCAAATGAGTTTTGTGGTAGAATACTCGAGTGGCGTAGCCCAGTGACACTTGGCGCGCGCTCCGTTGTGCCGTAGCAACCACTCGCAGCCGCGGCGTAGGAGAGGGGAATCCCCACAGCAGTAGGCACAGGCAGATTGGTTATAGAAGCTCATAGAAAAACTAGGCGCACTTCATCTCATAAAAATATATGTCATCTCATAAAAATGTATTAAAAGCGAAGCGATTTTCAATTTAATATTTCAATTTAATATTTTATTTTTTATCACTTAACAATGTAAGATAGCAGCAGTCACAACAGCTACTGCACTGAGTAGCTTGAACAGGTGACTGCCCCCTTATAATGACAGCAACGGACAGTGCGTATGATGTACACCACTAGAAAAAAAAGAACACAGACAAAAAAAACGAGGTACACGAGATCAAAAATGTTATTGGTTGGTGGTAGATTCTACAACAGTTGACAAAAAGAAGCCTTTGTATTAGGAAGTTTTAGTGACATGAAAGGAATTTATAAAAAAAGAAAAGAAAAGAAGGACACGGCGGTAAAAGTAGGGCATTATACTGAACTCGAGGAAAGTCTAGTGAAATCAAATAATGTTACAGTATCTTCATAAAAAAGACATGCCAATCTTGCAATGACATACTTGCAATATTAACACCATTTTTTTTAAGCTGTTTAACAATGAAGGTACAGGTGGTATCGGAGCATTCGATTCCCTAGTTAGTACGACTTTGTGTTACTTCCAAGTCTAGTGAAATCAAATAATGTTACAGTATCTTCATAAAAAAAGACATGCCAATCTTGCAATGACATACTTGTAATGTTAACACCATTTTTTTTGTAAGCTGTTTAACAATGAAGGTACAGGTGGTATCGGAGCATTCGATTCCCTAGTTAGTACGATTTTGTGTTACTTCCAAGTGTTTCGGATTACTTGCGTCATATGCGGCTACGTTGATCCCAAGAGTGGCAAGGTTTTGCAATGCGCTGTCTTGCTTTTTTACACACAACTTATAGTAGCGGAAAAGCCAGTATTCATAAAGTCATGGAACTTTAACTATGAATAGTTTTTCGTGCATTTCAGCTGTGTGACACAAGTAGGGCATGTTGTAAGTCAATCCAATAATTTGTTTGGCAGTACGAACATCTTAATATTATTAAGATTTGTGGTTGTGCCCCACACAAGAACACCATAGCTAAGAGGGGAAGCGAATAATGAGCTGTAAAGGAATAGATCTACGATACCCGGAAACGCTGCATACTTCCGTCGCGAGATCCCAGCAGTGCGGGAAAGTATTCCAACCACGAAATCAACGTATGTATCTCATGTCATGTTTGCCGAAAAAAATAATGCCCAGGGTGTTAAAGGGCTGAACGTATTCAACCGATGTGCCCTTGATAAAAAGTGGATACGTTGGAGACTCTTTATGACGCGGATGAAACATCAGTGCTTTCGTTTTACCGACATTTAAACCCAGGTTACTTTGTAGGGACCATTTATGAATTGAATCTACGGTAATGTTGGCATGATTTTTTAATCCAACGGCGGAGTGACCAGAGGAGAAAATGCTCGTGTCATCATTGTAAATGATGACATACTTAACCGTCTCGTCAACGATGACGATGACATTGATGTATAAAAGAAATAAATATGGACCTGGATGCTTCCTTAAGGTCCACCGAATTGGCCTGTCTTAATGAAGATGCGTATTCATTAATTTCTATATGCTTTGATCGGTGTCGTAGGTACAATGATGCTAAGGAGTGCGTATTACCCGTAATAATATAGCGATGAAGCTTCTGCGAAAGAATCTGACGACTAAGGCTATCGAAAGCTTTTGTGAAGTCTAGAAACACCCCTAAAACAAGGTTGTGATGTTCAAAATTTTCGAATATGTATTCTTTTTGCGCATGAAGGGCAACCTCTGTTCATTTATTTCTCGTGAAGCCATACTGAACTGGGTTTAAAATCTTGTATCCTTCAACAAAGAATGCGAGTCGTTTAAGTATTACTTTCTATAACCCTTCCGGAAAAATTGGCCGTATGAAAATAGGACGATAATTGGAAAGAGCGTTTCTGTCCACTTTCTTTTATATAACAGTGTCTTTCGCACATTGTATTTTACGCAGAAATACTGCTGTTGAGAGGCATATATTAAATGTATAAACTAGGCAATCGCAGTAATATCAATAGCATATTTACCTGATTTAATATGTAGTCCTTACACATCGAGGGGCTTACTGTTATTTAGCTTAATGAAAGGCAAAACTACGTTATATTTTATTTACGTGACATGCTAATTCTTAGACAAGGGGGTTAAAACAGACAAAAAGTTCATTAAAGTATTATAAAGCTCAGAACCATTTAACTCAATCCCGCTTTAACTTGTATAGTAAGGGATTTGGGTACGTGATGAATTAAAGGTTTTATTATTTTACACAGCTGAACTTCTTTCAGAACTCCCTTGAGAGGAATTAAACAAAGTGTCGTAATATTCCTTTTTCGCTAAGCCAATATTTTTGTTGACGCAGTTTTTAAACACTATCTGTTTTCTGTGCTTCGGAAGTCCTTTCTTTACCAAATGCTCTGTAAAGTTGTACACATTTTAGTACTTGGCTGTGCTGTTCATGTTTCATCCACAGCTTCCGGCCCTTCCTGGACTTGCTGGAAGTTTTGTACGAACGCTGGAAAGAACATGAAAGACGCCGATCCAGATTCAGCTTGAAAACAGCCTTCCTGGGATGGGCGCTACCTATAATAAAACTGAACGCTCACGTTAGGAGGGAGAGAGAGAGAGGGAGAGAAATAACTTTATTGGGTCCAGTGGTTTGGGGAAGAGGTCCCCGCCTAAACAGCGGCCAGTAGGCCTTGGGTCCTGGCGGCGTTTTCGGCCAGCTGGACGGCTGCGTTAGGAGACAGCATTGCGCAATGCGAAAGAAATATGAAAGAAAGCAAGAAATAAAGAAAAGAAGTGGGTCAGGCATGCCCACTCAAAAGCTTCCTTTGCTCCCATTTCCACGATGGGGCAAGGGCTTCTGAATGTTTTTATATCGTTATTCCTTTTCTTCATTTTGCCTCTTAGTAATCTTTTCTAGCATTCGACACGTGCTAGTTTAGCCTAAGCGCATTTGTACCATTCAATGGTTACTCCAGGCAGTTGGTTTGCGGCATGCACACGTAGTTTCCTTTCTAATTCCGGCTAACAACGACCGGTTTTGTTACCCAAACTTTAGTGCTGTTTGATTATTGTCCTTTTCATTTTTCTTTGTCTTTTATTTTCATTTTTCCTTTCTCGGAACGCATTTTTATCTCATATGGTGGGGAGAGTTAAAGAATGA